>NC_139020.1:65003946-65250156 GCF_964662115.1 Mustela nivalis
TTTCATTGATTTGTTCTATTGTTTTTTTTTTTTTTTTTTTTTTTTTTTTGGTTTCTATTTCATTGGTTTCTGCTCTGATCTTTATTATTTCTCTTCTCCTACTGAGCTTAGGGTTTCTTTCTTGTTCTTTCTCCAGCTCCATTAGGTGTAGGCTTAGGTTATGTACTTGAGACCTTTCTTGTTTCTTGAGAAAGGCTTGTACCGCTATATATTTTCCTCTTAGGACTGCCTTTGCTGTGTCCCACAGATTTTGAACCATTGTGTTTTCATTATCATTTGTTTCCATGAATTTTTTAAATTCTTTAATTTCCCAATTGACTCATTCATTCTTTAGTAGGATGCTCTTTAGCCTCCATATATTTGAGTTCTTTGCAACTTCCCTCTTGTGATTGAGTTCTAGCTTTAGAGCATTGTGGTCTGAAAATATGCAGGGAATGATCCCAATCTTTTGGTACTGGTTGAGACCTGATTTGTGACCCAGGATGTGATCTATTCTGGAGAATGTTCCATGTGCACTAGGGAAGAATATGTATTCTGTTGCTTTGGGATGGAATGTTCTGAATATATCTGTGATGTCCATCTGGTCCAGTGTGTCATTTAAGGCCTTTATTTCCTTGTTGATCTTTTGCTTGGATGATCTGTCCATTTCAGTGAGGGGGGTGTTATAGTCCCCTACTGTTATTGTATTATTGTCAGTGTGTTTCTTTGATTTTGTTATTAATCGGTTATATAGATGGCTGCTCCCATGTTAGGGGCATAGATATTTAAAATTGTTAGATCTTCTTGTTGGACAGACCCTTTAAGTATGATATAGTGTTCTTCCTCATCTCTTTATTGTCTTTAGCTTAAAATCTAATTTATCTGATATACAGATTGCCACTTCAGCTTTTTAAAATGTCTGTTAGCATGGTAAATTGTTTTCCACCCCCTCACTTTAAATCTGGAGGTGTCTTTGGGTCTAAAATGAGTTTCTTGTAACAGCATATTGATGGGTTTTGTTTTTTATCCATTCTGATACCCTGTGTCTTTTGATTGGGGCATTTAGCCCATTAACATTCAGGGTAACTATTGAAAGATAAGAATTTAGTACCATTGTATTGCCTGTAAGGTGACTGTTACTGTATATTGTCTCTGTTCCTTTCTAGTCTACTACTTTTAGGCTCTCTCTTTGCTTAGAGGACCCCTTTCAATATTTCCTGTAGAGCTGGTTTGGTATTTTCAAATCCTTTCAGTTTTTGTTTGTCCTGGAAGCTTTTTATCTCTCCTTCTATTTTCAATGATAGCCTAGCTGGATACAGTCTTCTTGGCTGTATACTCTTCTTATTTAGTGCTCTGAATATATTGTGCCAGTTCTTTCTGGCTTGCCAGGTCTCTGTGGATAAGTCTGCTGCCTATCTAATATTTCTACCATTGTATTTTACAGACATACAGCTTGTCCTGAGCTGCTTTCAGTATTTTCTCTTTGTCACTAAGACTTGTAAGTTTTACTATTAGATGATGGGGTGTGGACCTATTTTTATTGATTTTGAGGGGCTTCTCTGTTCTTCCTGGATTTTGATGCTTGTTCTCTTTGCCATATTAGGGAGATTCTCTACTATAATTCACTCCTTTTTTTCTTTCTTCTTTTGGAATTCCAATTTTTCTAATATTGTTTCATATTATGATATCACTTATCTCTCGAATTCTCCCCTTATGGTCCAGTAGTTGTTTGTCTCTCTTTTGCTCAGCCTCTTTATTCTCCATCATTTGGTGTTCTTTATCACTAATTCTCTCTTCTGCCTCATTTTTTACTACACCTCATTAATAGGTTTTTAAATTTCAACTTGGTTAGATTTTAGTTCTTTTATTTCTCCAGAAAGGGATTTTATTTCTCCAGAAACGGTTTCTCTAATATCTTTCATGCCTTTTTCGAGCTCAGCTAGCATCTTGAGAATTGTCATTTTGAACTCTAGTTCTGACATATCAATGTCCATATTGATTAGGTCCCTAGCCCTTGTTACTGCTTTGTATTTTTTTTTTGTAGTAAGTTTTTCTGCCTTGTCATTTTATCCAGACAAGAATATAAGAACAAGAGAATAAAATGCTAAAAGGGTGGCAAAGACTCCAGAAAAATGTATGCTAACCAAATTGGAAGAATCCAAAACCGGGGGCGAGGGGAGAGGAAAAGGGGAAAAAAAGAAATAAAAATTAAAAAATTTTACACATTAGACTGTGTGCAAAAAATTTACACATTACACACACATTAGACTGGCGAGTAGAACAGAGCCACGCCCTTGATTTTGGGTGTATTTTGGTATTTTGAAGGAACTACCTCCCAAAATTTTAAAGAAAGAAAAACATATATATATACACACAAAAGTAAGGGTAAACGTGATGAAGGGATGGAATATGACTGTACAAATGAGAATAAAAAAAATTCTAAAAAAAGAAGTGATGAGATAAGTTGGTTGGAAAAAGAAAAAAAAGAGGAGGGAATGTGCTCAGGCTGGAGACTAGAACAAATCCATGTGCTAGATTAGGGTATATTTTGATTAGAAGAACTTATACCCCAAAATTAAAAAAAAAAACCCTACACATATACAAAAAATAAGGTTAAATACAATGAAGGGATAAAATATGGTATAACAATGAAGGTTTAAAAAGATTTTTTTAGAAAGGTATTATTAAGATAAACTAGCTCAAAAACGTTAAAAGAGGAAAGAGGAAATGTTAAAAAAAAATAGGATTAAAAAAAAAAAACTAGGGCACCTGGGTGGCTCAGTCATTAAGTGTCTGCCTTCAGCTCAGGTCATGATCCTAGGGTCCTGGGATGAGCCCCACATCGAGCTCCCTGCTCTGTGGGAAGCCTGCTTCTCCCTTTCCCTCTGTTGCTCCCCTGCTTGTGTTCACTCTCTTGCTGTGTCTCTGTCAAATAAGTACGTAAAATCTTTTAAAGAAATATTTTAAAAAATTTAACTTTGCAAAACTAAAGGATCATGGAGAAAAGGCCATGAATTCTATGCGTTGCTTTCCCCTAGCTCTGGAGTTCTGCTGTTCTCCTTGATTGGTGAGCGCGGTCTTGGCTGGATGGTCTTGCTCATTTTCTGTGGGAGGGGCCTGTTGCAGATTCTCAAATGTCTTTGCCTGAGGCAGAATTGCACCACACTTTCCAGGGACTGGGCTAAGTAATCTGCTTAGTTAGCTCTCGGAGCTTTTGTTCCCTGAACATTTTCCGTACTGCTTTGGAGGATGGGAATGAAAATGGTGGCCTCCCAATCTCTGGCCCAGAGGAGCCAAGAGCTCGGGGCCCCACTCCTCAGTGTGCCCTCAGATATAAGCAATCACTCTTGTTTTCCTGGTCTCTGGCCGTACTCCAAGCTCACCCGGCCTGTGATTGAATGTTTCTATCTCTGGTGCACGGTCCCATTTGGAGTCTCCAAACCCAGCAGATTCCTGCTGTGCTGCTTCTCCTGGAGAAGGAAGGTGAGTCTCCCTGGATCTGCCACTTGTGGGGTCACTGCTCTTTGATCATGTGCCTTGGATCATGGTTTAAGGCAACCCCGATCTGAAAGCTCACTCTTGGTTCTGATTCTGTAGTTGGCTTCCCCCCTCTGATACCTGGCAGCTCTGACACTCTCAGACACCCCCAATCTTTCTCTGACCCCATGGGACCTGAGACCACACTGTCCCCACGAGGGCTCCACCCCCGCTTAGCCTCTGGAGTGATGTCCCTCAGTGGAGCGGACTTCTAAAGATTTTATTTATTTATCAGAGGGAGAGATGGGGAGAGAGCGAGCACAGGCAGACAGAATGGCAGGCAGAGGCAGAGGGAGAAGCAGGCTCCCTACTGAGCAAGGAGCCCGATGTGGGACTCGATCCCAGGACGCTGGGATCATGACCTGAGCCGAAGGCAGCTGCTTAACCAACTGAGCCACCCAGGCGTCCCTGGAGCAGACTTCTAAATTTCTGATTTTGTGCTCTACTGCTCCACTGCTTGCCGGGAGCCCCCCATCCCCTGGTCCATCTTCCTGTCACTTTCGATTCACTTCTCCCCACATCCTACCTTTCAGAAAGTGAAATCAGAAAGGAAATCTACCTATGTGTTCCTAGAATTGCTGCTCTTCTTCTTTCCTATCTCCTTTTGAGTTTGTAGGTGTTTGGAATGGTTTGATAACTATCTAGCTGAACTCCAGGACCTGATGTCATTTCAGTCTGCTACTCCTCCACCATCTTGCCTCTCACTCAAGATGATAATTTTTTAAAAAGTTTTTTTGGGGGGTGCCTGGGTGGCTCAGTTGTTAAACATGTGCCTTCGGCTCACATCATGAAGCCGCGTCCGGCTTCCTGCTCAGTGGGATGCCTGCTTCTCTCTCTCCCACTCCCCCTGCTCATGTTCTCTCTCTCTCTGTCTCTCTCTCTGTCAAATAAATAAATAAAATCTTTTTTTAAAAAAAAGTTTTTATTTATTCTCATTTGAGAGAGAGAGAAGGCACAAGCAAAGCGAGGGGCAGAGAGAGAGAAACAATCAGGCTTCTCACTGAGCAGAGAGCCCAATGCAGGACTCCCTCCTAGGACCCTGAGATCATGACCTGAGTGAGCCAAAGGCGGATGCTTAACCTACCAAGCTACCCATATGCCCTGTAAAGATGATAATTTCTTTAAAAAAGAAGTAAGTATTAAAACTCTATGTTAGGATTGGCAGACTATGGTCCAAAAGCCAAACTGGCCTATTGCCTTTTTTAATATAGCTTGAATGCTAAGAATGGCTTTTACACTATAAAATAGATGACAAAATCCTATTTTGTAGCATGTGAAAATTACATGAAATTAAGATTTCAGCGACTCTAAAGAGGTTTTATTGGAACATAGCCACACTCATTTGTTCATGTACTGTCTGCCTGCTTTTGCATTTCATTTTTTGGAAAAAAAAATTTTTAAATTTTAATTTCATTATATTTAACATACAGTGTTATATTAATTTCAGGTATATAAGATAGTGGTTCAGCAGTTCTATACATACTAACACACATCACAATAAGTGTATTCTTTAATTCTCATCACCTATTTCCCTCCTTCCTCCCTCCCAGTAACCAGTTCTCTATATTTAAGAGTCTATTTTTTGTTTTTCTTTGTTGATTTGTTTTGTTTCTTAAATTCCACACAAGTAAAATCATATGGTATTTGTCTTTCTCTTTCTGACATTTCACTTACCATTATGTTCTCTAGCTCTACCCATGACAAAGATGTTGCAAATGACAAGATTTCATTCTTTTTTATGGCTGAATAATATTCTATTGTGTATATATGCCACTTCATATTTATCCATTTATAATTCTATGGACCCTTGGGTTGCTTCCATAATTCGCCCATTATAAATAACACTGCTATAAACATATACCTTTGGAAATTAGTGCTTTTATATTATTTGGATAAATACCTAGTAGTTCAAGTACTGGGTCATATGGTAATTCTAGTTTTCATTTTTTTGAATAACCTACATGCTGTCTTCCACAATGGTTGCAGAAGTTTGCATTCCCGGGGTACCTGGCTGGCTCAGTGGAAAGAGCATTCCACTCTTGATCTCAGGGTCATAAGTTTGAGCTGCATGTTGGATATAGAGATTATTTAAAAACGAAATCTTAAAAAAATGTTTTGGGGCACCTGGGTGGCTTAGTTTGTGAGTGTTGGACTCTTAATTTTGACTTAGGTCATGATACCAACCCCCGTATTGGAGTCATGCTCAGTGGTGAGTCTGTTTGAGATTCTCTCCCTTTCCCTCTGACCTTCCCCTACTCACTCATGCACTCTCTCTCTCTCAAATAAATATATAAATCTTTAAAAAAAATTTTGCATTCCCACCAACATCAAGGTTCCTTTTTCTCTACATCCTTGTCAACACTTGTGATTTCTTACTTATTTTAGCCATTCTGACAGGTGTGAGATAACCTCTGGTGGTGTTTTTGATTTGCATTTTCCTGTTGATGAGTGATGCTGAACATCTTTTCTTGTGTCTGTTGGCCATCTGTATGTTTTCTTTGGAGAAATGACTGTGTGTGTGTGTGTGTGTGTGTGTGTGTTGAGTTGTAAAAGTTCTTTCTATATTTTGGATACTAACCCTTGGTCAAATATGTCATTTGCAAATATATTCTTTCATTCAGTAGGTTGTCTTTTAGTTATGTTGATTGTTTCCTTTGCTGTGCAGAAGCTTTTTATTGTAGTCCCAGTAGTTTATTTTTGCTTTTGTTTCCCTTGCCTTGGGAGACTATCTAGAAAAATGTTGCTGTGACCAATGTCAGCGAAATTATTGCCAGTGTTCTCTTCTAGAATGTTTATGGTTTTAGGCCTCAAATTTAGGTTTCTAATCCATTTTGAGTGTATTTTTGTGTGTGGTATAAGAAAGTGGTCCAGTTTCATTCTTTTGTATGTAAGTATTTGGTTTTCTCAACACCATTTGTTGAAGAGACTTTTTCCCATTGCATGTTCTTGCCTCCTTTGTGGAAAATTAGTTGACCATAAAATTGTGGATTTATTTCTGGTCTTTCTGTTCTCTTCTGTTGATCTATGTGTCTGTTTTTGTGCCAGTACCATACTGTTTGATTACTACAGCTTTATAGTATATTTTGGATTTTGGGATTGTGACACCTCCAGTTTTGTTTTGTTTTGTTTCCCAAGATTGGTCTGTCTATTTGGAGTCTTTTGTGGTTCCATTCAAATGTTAGGATTATTTGTTCTAGTTCTGTGAAAAATACTGTTGGTATTTTGATAGGGAGTGCATTAAATCTGTAGGTTGCTTTCTATAGTATAGACATTTTAACAATATTTGTTCTCCCAATATATGAACATGGAATATCCATTTGTATCATCTTCAGTTTCTTTCATCAGTGTTTTATAGTGTTCAAAGTAGACGTCTTTTACTTCCTTGGTTAAGTTTTTTTTTTTTTTTTTTTTAAGATTTTATTTATTTGACAGAGAGAGACACAGCAAGAGAGGGAGCACAAGCAAGGGGAGTGGGAGAGGGAGAAACAGACTTCTTGTTGAGCAGGGAGCCCGATGTGGGGCTCCATCCCAGAACCCTGGGATCATGACCTGAGCTGAAGGCAGTTGCTTAATGACTGAGCCACACAGGCACCCCTCCTTGTTAAGTTTATTCCTTGGTATTTCATATGATTTTTATACTTTGTGCTGTTGATGTGATATATCATGTTGGTTGATACTGAACCACCCTCATATCTCAGGAAAAAATCCCACTTGATCTTGGTAAATGATTTGTTCAACTTGGTTTGCTAATATCTGTTTGAAGATTTTGCATTTCTGTTCATCAGAGATATTGGTATATAGTTCCCTCAGTCTGTCTCTCTTTTTTTTTAGTGTCTTTATCTGGTTTTGGTATCAGGGTACAGGTGGCCTCATAGAATGAATTTGAAAGCTTTCTTTCCTCTTCTATTTTTCAGAATAGTTTGAGAAGAATAAGTATTAACTCTTTAAATATTTGTTAGAATTCACCTTTGAAGATGTCTGGTCCTAGACTTTTGTTTGTCAAAGTTTTTTGATTGCTGATTCAATCTTTTATGCTGGTGGTCAGTCTGTTCACATTTTCTGTTTCTTCCTGTTCAAGTTTGGGAGGTTATATGATTCTATTTCTTCTGGATTATCCAATTTGTTGGCATATACTTTTTTATAATAGTCTCATAACCCTTGGTCTTTCTGTGGTGTTGGTTGTTATTTCTCATCTTTCATTTCTGATGTATTTTTGAGCCCTCTCTTTTTCTTTTGATGAGTTTATCAATTTTGTTGATCTTTTCAAAGAACCAGCTCCTGGTTTCATTGTTCTGTTCTACTGTTGTTTTTTAAAAAAATTTCTATATTTATTCATTCTCTAATCTTTAGTATTTCCTTTCTTGTGCTAGTTTTGGGCTTTGCGTATTTTTTTTTTTTTTTTTTTAGCTCCCTTAAGTGTAATGTTAGGTTGTTTATTTGAAGTTTTTCTTGCTTCTTGAGGTAGGCCTGTATTGCTATAAATTTCCCTTTAAAATTGCTTTTCTGCATGTCAAAGATTTTTGGCCATTGTGTTTTCATTTTCATTTGTCTCCATATATTTTTTAATTCCTCTTTGATTTCTTGGTTGATCCATTCATTGTTTAGTAGCCTGTAACTTAGCCTCTATGTATGTGTGTTTTTCCAGATTTTTTTCCTGTGGTTGATGTCTAGTTTCATACTGTTGTGGTTAGAAAAGATGCATGGTACTTCAGTCTTTGTAAACCTGTTGAGACTTGCTTTGTGGCCTAATATGTGATCTGTTCTGGAGAATGTTCCATATGCACTTGAAAAAAATGTGTGTATTCCACTGTTTTAAGATGCAATGTTCTGAATATATCTGTTAGATCCATGTGGTCAAATGTGTCATTTATAGCCACTGTTTCCTTAATCATCTACTGTTTAGATGACCTATCCATTAATATAAAGGATGTTAAAGTCCCCTACTATTATTGTGTTAGTATCAGTTGCTCCCTTTAAGTTTCTTATTAGCTGCTATATATTTTCGGGTATTCCCGTCTTCTTGTTCAGTGGTTCCCGTCTTCTTGTTCAGTGGTTCCCTGTGTGATTATGTACTATCCTTTGTCTTCTGTTACTGTCTTCGTTTTAAAGCCTATTTTGTCTAATAAAAGTGTTCCACCTGGCTTTCTTTCACTTTCATTTGCATGATAAATGCTTTTGCATTTCTTTACTTTTAGTCTGCATGCATATGTCTTTATGTCTGAAGTGAGTCTTGTAGGCAGTATATATATGGTTCTTGCTTTGTTTTTTTTTTTTTTTTTAAGATTTTACTTACTTATTTACTTACTTATTTATTTGTTTTAGAGAGAGTATGAGTTGGGGGAGGAGGAGTGGAGGAGTAAAGGGAAGAAGAATCCAGGTAGACTCTGTTCTGAGCATGATGTCCCACACAGGCTTGATCTCACAATCCTAAGATCACAACCTGAGTCAAAACCAAGAGTCAGATGCTTAGCCAACTGAGCTACCCAGGTGCCCTGATGGGTCTTACTTTTTTATCTATTCTGTCACCCTATGTCCTTTGATTGGAATGTTTAGTCCACTTACATTCAAAGTAATTACTGAGAGGTATGTACTTATCGTCATTTTGTTACTTGTTTTATGGTTGTTTTTGTAGTTCTTATTAAATTCCTTTTTTTTCTCATTGTCCTCTTTCAAGATTTGCTAGCTTTCTTTATTGATATACTTTGGTTCCCTTCTCTTCGTATTTTGCATTTCTATTACTAGTTTTTGATTTGTGGTTATGTTTAGGTCTATATGTAACATCTTATGCATGTAGCAGTCTATATTAGGGTTTTGGCCACTTAAGTTTGAACCCATTCTAAAAGCATTAAATTTTTATTCCTCTCCCCTGTTATATTTTAGGTATATGGTGTTACACTTTACATCCTTTTATTTTGTGATTCCCTTGACTGATTTTTATAGATATACTTTATTTTACTGGTTTTGTGCTTCCTACTTTTCTTACTCCTGCTTATGGTCTTTCCTTTCCACTCATAGAGTCTCCATTAACATTTCACGGAAGGCTGGTTTAGTGGTCATGAATTCCCCCAACTTCTGTCTCCTTGGCAAACTTTTTCTCTCTCCTTCTATTCTGAGTGATAGCTCTGTGGGATAGAGTATTCTTGGTTACACATTTTTCTCTTTCAGCACTTTGAATATTTCATGTCACCCTCTTCTGGCCTGCAGTGTTTCTGCTGAAAAATCAGCTTGTTGTCTTACAAGGTATTTCTTGTATATAATTACTTTTTTTTCTTGCTGCTTTAAAAATTCTTTACCACTACTTTCTGCCATTTTAATTACCATGTGCTTTGGTATGGACCTCCTTGAGTTGATTTTGTTGGGGGCATTTTGTGCCTCCTGAATCTGGATTTCTGTTTCCCTCTCCAGATTTGAAGAGTTTTCAGCTGTTATTTCTTCAAATAAAATTTTCTTCCCCCCACCCTTTTCTCTTTTTTTTTTTTTATAGATTTTTTTTTTTTTTTAAGATTTTATTTATTTATCAGAGAGAGAGGGGGAGAGAGCGAGCACAGGCAGACGGAATGGCAGGCAGAGGCAGAGGGAGAAGCAGGCTCCCTGCCAAGCAAGGAGCCCGATGCGGGACTCGATCCCAGGACGCTGGGATCATGACCTGAGCCGAAGGCAGCTGCCCAACCAACTGAGCCACCCAGGCGTCCCTCCTTTTCTCTTTTTTTTTGGATCCTTACAATGCAAGTGTTATTATACTTGATGGTGTTGTTGAGTTTCTTTAATCTATTTACATTTTTATTATTCTTTTTTGTCTCCTGTTCAGCTTGATTGCTTTCCATTACTCTGTCCTCCAGTCACTGAAATATTCATCTGCATCCTCTAGTGTACTATTTTTTTCTCTTCAGTTATTGAGTTCTTCATTTCTGTTTGGTTCTTTTTTATGTTTTCTCTCTTTGTTGTGTGTCTCACTGAGTCCTTCACTCTTTTCTCCATTTCAGTGAGTATGTTTATGATGATTACTATTTCCTACCAAGCATATTGTTTATCTCTATTTCATTTAGATTTCTTATGATTTTTCCCTGTCCTTATTGATATTTTCTCCTGTCCTTTCATTTGGGACATATTCTTCTGCATCCTCATTTTGTCTAATTCTCTGTGTCTGTTTCTATGTGTTATGAAAGTCAGCTATATCTGCTCTTGAAAGTCATGGATGTATGAAGAGGTGGTCCTGTAGTGCCTTGCATTACAATGTCCCCTTTTCACCAGACCCTGCAATTTCAGGGGCATCTTCTGTGCATGTTGTTTGTGCTCTACTGTTGTGACTGAGTTGTGTTTACCTTCAGTCTAGTCATCTGCAAAAGCTCTTTGCCTGTTGTAGGCAGGGTTTGGTCCCCGTGTTTTAATTTTGCCAGTCTGGGATTGCCTTGAGCTTGAGTTGAGTCAGACCAGGGGTTTGCCAGAGCTTCAGTAGCACTGAACAGCAAGGTATTCTTCCTGTATTGTCCCTTGAGATAGTTTTGTTGGTGAGTGGGACCAGCAGTTAGTTCAGAAATCTGTCCCCAGCCCACTACTATGTGTGGTTAGACTGGTATGTGTGGTTATCTTCCCCTCTCCTTGAGACAGGAATTGCTTGGAGTGGTGGTGGCCCCTTTTTGGGCTGCTTGCATAATGCTAGCCTTGGATGGACTTTTGCCAAGGATGGTTCCACAGGAGACATGGGATCAGAGTTAGTAGTGTCAGCAAGGTCTGTCAGTATGTACGGAGGTGACCTGCAGCTGCCTGGGACAACTCTGCTGAGGCCAGCTTGGTTGGAGAGAGCAGATCTTCAGAAGACTGTGGGGCAGGGTATGCTATTAGAAAGGTTGGTGGAGATTATTCCTGCTGTGCTGATTCTGGCAGTTGTCCATATATCTACACTGGAGGGTGGAGGTGGGAAATGGCCCCTGCCAACTTCTTTGTTCCTCGAGGAGTCTCCCAAAGATCCCTGCCCCTCCAGCACAAACTCTGAGATAGTAAATAAACCCCCCTCTTGTATATCCCAGATGCTTATCAAATTTCTGCTTCTAAGTTGAATCTCAGTGGGGCTATTTGTTGTGCTGTCTCTTTAAGGGTAGGGGCTCAGTTTTCTCTCATCCTCCACTCTCCTGGAGCTGAGCCCACTGATTTTTTTTTTTTTTTTTAAGTTCCAGGTGCTAAGCCATACTGATTTTAAGAGTTGGCGAAGCTGGACCCCTCTTCCTTTCAAAGCCAAATGTTACAGGGATTCCTCTTTCTGGTGCCTGTCCCCGGTGCCTGGGGTACCTGGCATGGGTTCTATCCTCTTTGTACTCACTGCATTCTTCCCTTTGGTGGACAGTCCTGCGGGTCTGTTTGGCTCCCACTGTGTCTTTGCCTTTCTTACCCTCCTTAGTGTGGCCTCTTTTCAACATATAGATGTGAAGTCTTTTCTTCCAGTCTTTGTTGTTTTTTTTTTTTTTTTCTGGTTATTTACACTGATGGGGATGTATCTAGTTGCATCTGTTGGATGAGACAAGCCTAGGATATTCCTGTTCTGCCATCTCCCCACAAGTCCTTCCTCTACATTTTTAATATAGTAATGATTAGGATGTGTTCCTGGCATTTAGCACATGGGATTGGGCTTGGGAGGTAGGCTGGCATGGATACTAAATATCCTATCCTGCATTCAGCAGTCCCATATAAGAAATAATTGTTTGCTCAGTATGGCAGTGATATCACTGATTGAGTGATGCTGACTTTTTGATTGAGAAATGCTGACTCAGTGCAGTAAGAGGGAAAAATTCAGGTATGAGGATTAGAAATAAAAAGCAAAACTATACTTGTAGACAGTTTACTTATTTAGAAAATCAAATGAAAGTACAAATTATCAGAACAAAGAACCTGAGTTGAAGGTAGGTGATTGTGGAATTGACATACAAAGATCAATAGCTTTCCTATATGTGAACTATGTCTATAAATATATAAGATTATATTTGAAAATATAATCTTAAAGCAACAAATAACAACCTAAGAAAGTCACGTAGCAAAAACATGTATGTATAGCATTATGGAGAAAACTATAAAGTGTTCCTTAAGCATGTGAACAAAGATTTGATAAAAAGAAGAGCATACCATGTTTATAAATGGGAAGACTCCTGCTTGAATAAATAAATATTATTTCTCCCCTAAATATTTTATACCTTCAATCAATGCTAATCCAAATCCCTATTTCCAGTATAACTGTATATATATATAAGTCAGTATCTTTGCTCTTCTCTTCCCAGAAACCATACAAAAGCAATAAGCACAACAGAACTCCCACAAGGTACACTTTCAGTGAAACTACAAAAAAAAAAAAAGAAAATCTGTGAAGGACTACAAAAAGCAACTGAGATTAGGCAGAAACAATGTGGGAGGAAGTAAGGAAGCATGGGCTGTGGGGGAGCACCTGGGGAATCTCAGAAGGCTTGAGGAAAATTCTGGGAGGCAGGTTTGGCAATATCCAGAAAAATTTAAAGTGATTATATTTTATGATCTAGCTGCTAGACTTTAGGTCTTTCTAAGGATCCTAGAGAAATTTTCATATGGACATAATGAGAGCAGTACAAGGATGTTTTTTGCAGCATTACTATGCTTCAAAAATTGAAGCAATCTAAAACATCAATTTTTAGAAGATAGCTTAAATTCTGGTTGAGTCCTACAGTTGGAGAATGAAATTAGATCTCTTTCTATCAGTGTGACTAGTGTCCCCAAGACAAAATTGAGTAAAAAAGCAAGTTGCTGAGTGATACTTAAATATAGTAAAATATCATGTATGTAAAAATTAAATAAAAGACTAGTGTTATATTTTTACTTACATATAGTTCATTTTTTTCCAGCTTTATTGAGATATAATTGACATATCATATAAGTTTAAGACATACCATGTGATGATTTTATATATATATATATTTTACAAAATGATTGCCACAATTACTTAACACACCCATCACCTCACATAATACTTTTTTGGGGGGGGGGTATGTGTGGTGAGAACTTTTGAGGTCTACTCTCTTGTCAGCTTTCAAGTATACAGTATAGTATTTTTAACTATAGTCATTTTGCTGTATGTGAGATATCCAGAACTTATTCATCATATAATGGTAAGTTTGTACCCTTTGACCACTTTCACCCATTTCTCCCACTTCCTTGCCCCTGGCAATCATCAGTCTACTCCCTGTTTCTATGAATTCAGTTTTTTTTAGATTCCAGATGTAAGTGAGATCATACAATTTTTGTTTTTTTCTGTCTGACTGATTTTACTTAGCATAATGCCCTCAAGTTTAATTCATGTTTTCACAAGTGGCAGGATTTCCTTTCTGTATGGCTGAATTTTATATATTTTATATTACATATAAAATTTATCACATTAATTATAGTCAGTATTAATTATATTAAATATTACATATATGATAAATTTTGTTATATCACATAGTAATTATATTTAATATAATGATAATTATATTTAATGTTATATAGGAATTATATACATTTATATCATTTTTTTACATAGTCATGTGTTGATGAACACTTAAGTTGTTTCCATGTCTTAGCTACTGTAAATAATGCTACAATGAGCACGGCTGGGTACAGATATCTCTTTGAGATAGTAATTTCATTTCCTTCAGATATATACCCAGAAGTGGAATTGCTGAATCATATGGTACCTCTATTTTTAATTTTTTGAGTAAGCTCCATACTGTCTTTGATAGTGACTATAGCAATTATATTCTTGCCAACAGTGCACTAGGGTTCCCTTTTCTCTATATCCTTGCCAGCATTTGTTATCTCTTGTCTTTTTAAAAACAACTATCCTAACAGCTTTGAAGCAATACCTTCTTGTGTTTTTCTTTTGTAGTTCTCTGATAATTTCTGATATTGGGTGCCTTCCATGTACCTGCTGGTCATTTGTATATCTTCTTTGGAAGAATGTCTATTCAGGTCCTTTGTCCATTTTAAAATCACATTATTTTGGTTTTTTTATTTGTAGTAGTTCCTAATATATTTAGGATATTAACCCCTTATCAGATGTATGGTTTGAAAATATTTTCTTCCACTCTATAAGTTGCCATTTCATTTTGTTACTTATTTCTTTTGCTGTGCAGAAGCTTTTTAGTTTGATGCAGTCTCATTTTTGTTTATTTTTGCTTTTGTCATTGTGCTTTTCATGCCATATACAAAAAACCATTGCCAAGACGAATATCAAGAAGCTTTCTCCCTATGCTTTCTTCTAGGAGTTTTACATTTAAGTATTTAATCCATTTCAAGTCAAGTCAAGTCAAGTGATTGATGTAAGTTAGGGATTTAGTTTCACTCTTTTACATGTAAATATCCAATTTTTCCAGCCCCACTTACTGAGGAAAGTATCTTTCCCCCATTGAGTATTTGTGGCTCCCTTGTCAAATATTAGTTGACTATATTTGGGTTTATTTCTGGGCTCTTGATCCTGTTTCATTGGTCTATGTGATTGTTTTTATGCCACTACTGTATTATTTTGATGACTGTAGCTTTGTAATATAGCTTGAAACCAGGAAGTGTAATGCCTTCAGCTTTGTTCTTCTTTCTCAAAATTGCTTTTGCTCTTTGGGAGTTTTTTATGTTTCCATATTAATTTCAAGGTTGTTTTTTCTATTTTTTAAAAAAGATTTTATTTATTTATTTGACACAGAGATGGAGATCACAAGTAGGCAGAGAGGCCGGCAGAGGGGTGGGGGGAAGCAGGCTCCCTACTGAGCAGAGAGCCTGATGTGGGGCTCAATCCCCAGACCCCGAGATCATGACCTGAGCCGAAGGCAGAGGCTTAACCCACTGAGCCACCCGGGCGCCCCTGTTTTTTCTATTTCTGTAAAAAATGTCTTTGAATCTTACTAGGAATTGTACTGAATCTGTGTATGGCTTTGGGTAGTATGTATATTTTAACAAATTAATTCTTCCAATCCATGAACATGGGATATTTTTCCCTTTACTTTTGTCATCTTCAATTTCTTTCATCAGTATTTCATAGTTTTTAGTGCATAGATCTTTTACCTCCTTAGTTAAATTTATTCCTATTATTATTATTACTACTACTACTACTATTATTTTAAGATTTTATTTATTTGAGAGAGAGAGCATGCACGAGTGGGGTGGGGAGGGTCAGAAGAAGCAGGAGAAGCAGCCTCCCCACTGAGTTAGGAGCCTGAGGAGGGGTTCAATTCCAGAACCCTGGGATCATGACCTGAGCTGAAGGCAGAAGCTTAATTGACTGAGCCACCCAGGTGCCCCCCATTTTATTATTTTTTATTCTATTATAAATGGGATTGTGTTCTTTATTTTTTAGGTAGTTCATTGTTAAAATATAAAAATACAACTGATTTTTGTATGTTGATTTTGTATCCTGCAACTTTACTGAATTCATTTGTTAGTTCTAGCCGTTTTTTATAGTCTTTATAGTTTTCTATATTATAAGGTCATGTTATCTGCAAAAGAGACCATTCACCTCTCCCTTTTCAGTTTGGTTGGCTTTTGTTTCTTCTTTGCGTGATTGCTCTGGGTAGGACTTCTAGTACTGTACTGAATAGGAGTGATAAGAATAGGCTCTTGTTTTGTCCCTGATCTTAAAGTAAAAGCTTTCAACTTCACTGTTGAGTATGCTGGGCTTGTCTATAGAGTCCATTTCTGTTTCATTTCTCTAATAGAGAGGGAGTATAGAGTAGTAGATAAGACCACAAAGGTCAGATTGCCATGTTCAAATCCTGATTTCTATCACTTACCAGCTGTGACCTTCTTTAAGTAACTGGTATTTCCTTGCATTTCAAAATGTTGATTTGTCCGATATAGGGCATTCCAAGGTATGATTATTTAGTAGGCAGATAATATTCTTCAAATACTGTCTAGTTTTATTTTTTTTTAACTGTCTAGCATTTTATGTGCAACGAAAATGTCTTCTGGCCGAATAAGTAACAAGAGGCAGTACAGGGCACAGATAAGCTATGAGGCACACCAGGAAGATGTTTCCTAATATCATTTTGTCATCACCCCTGAAGTTCAAGAGAACAGGAACTGAAAGGGAATAAATGAAATACTGAAATGTACATGAGTTTGTCCATATGCTTCTAAGGTTCTTTGCTTCATCATCCAGGTCGAGGGCTCCCGGCAGGACAAGCTGAGGTTGAGATGATAGAACGTGCCCGGGAGAAGCGTGCTTGGGAAGCCACTCTTCCAAGTCTGAGTGACTCCTTCCAGTTTGAGAAGAGGAGGAGGATGATGAATATGATGGAGAGGAAGGAGTGGGCCTTCAGAGAGCAGGAGATTGAAAAGTAAGTTCTAGATTACCCAAATATCTGCACCTGAGCTGTTGGCATAATGTAAATACTTTTTATCTGTAAAACATTTTCCCAAATGTATTGGTTTAACAGCAACCTGCCACCTATAGAGATAGAAAGTTGGGTTTCTGGTTCTTTTGGGAATAATAGCTCTATAATTTTCTTCCTAACAATATAAAAATGTATAAGGCCCTTTTCATATGTAAAGTTTTAAGTATGGAACCCAGATTTGAACAATTCCTCAAAACATCTGTGATTCTTCTCTTCCCTTTTCCCTTTTCTCTCTCTCTCTCTTTTTTTTTTTTTTATGATTTTATTTATTTATTTGTCAGAGACAGAGGGAGAGAGAGCGAGTGACGCAGGCAGACAGAGAGGCAGGCAGAGGCAGAGGGAGAAGCAGGCTCCCTGCCAAGCAAGGATCCCGATGTGGGACTCTATCCCAGGACTCTGGGATCATGACCTGAGCCGAAGGCAGCTGCTTAACCAACTGAGCCACCCAGGCGTCCCTTCCCTTTTCTCTTTAAAGAAATCTAGACTATCACAGAATCCCACTGAAATGCCTTTTGTTTTTTTAAAGATTTTAAAAATTTATTGGAAAGAGTGAGCACAAGCAGGGGGAGCAGCAGAGGGAGCTGCAGGGGGGAAAGGGAGAAGTAGGCTTTCCACTGAGCAGGGAGGCCGATGTGGGGCTCGATTCCAGGACCCTGGGATCATGACCTGAGCCGAAGGTGACTGAACCACTCAGGTGCCCCTAAAATGTTTTTCTTTTTAAAATTTTTAAAACTGTAGTTCATTAACATACGGTGTATTAACATACAGTGTAATACTGGCTTCAGGAGTAGAATTCAGTGCTTCATCACTTACATATAACACCCAGTGCTCATCACAAGTGCCCTCCTTAATCCCCATCACCTATTTTGCCCATCTCCCACCCACTTTCCTGCATCAACCCTCAGTTTGTTCTCCATTTGTAAAAGTCTCTTTCCTTTTTCTTCCCCTTCCCATATGTTCATCAATTTTGTTTCTTAAATTATACATATGAGTGGAATCCTATGGTATTTGCCTTTCGCTTTCTCTTACTTTGCTCAACATAATATACTCTAGCTCCATCCACTTTGTTACAAATGGCAACATTTCATTATTTTTTCACACCTGAGTAATTTCCTATTGTGTGTGTGTGTCTGTGTGTGTGTTTGCCACATCTTTATCATTCATCATCAGTCTTTTGAACTGACCCTTTCTGTTCATTCCCAGTGCCACCCTCTCTGGGGATATCTTCATATCCAGCAGCCTCCTAGCTAATCCTCTTATTCTCCCTGCTACTGGATTCGAAGTCAGGACGCCTCGGGTTCTAGTCACAGCCCATGGGGCATTTTCGATTTAAAAGACAAATTGTGGAGTTCCTTAATTAAGAGATGAACTCACAGTGCACAAATAACAATATGCTGTGGTACTTCTGGTTTTCAGTTATTTATCTAATGTATTTGCAGTAGCAATGTATTTGTCTTTGGAATGTGTGGAAAGGATGAAAACCCCCAAATTACAACTCCCTAGCAATAAGGAAAGGAAAGGAAGGGAACTTGATAAGGTTATCGTTTGTCCTAGGCTGAGCTGAGGCACTTCACTGCTCATAGCAATGCCACCACAGCCCCTGACGGTGCGCTTACACAAAAGAAAGTTAAGAACCAGAGCCTCAGTGTGGTTCTGAATTCAAAATATGTTTTATCTTTTTATAACACCTTCTATTAACCCTGAATCCAGACTGTGTGATGTTTTGGTAAAAACTTGCAATTAAAAAATGCAAAGGTGTTAGGTATTGGGTGTCCAATCCTGTCTGTAGAAAATTAAATTTATTGCTGCAATTTGGAGAGGTATAGTCTTATCAGAAGGGCATTAAAAACATTTAAAATGTTTCTGGGTAGTTCTGTTTGGGGTAAGTGAAGACTTGGGAAAGTTATTGTGAGAAGCTAGCCTCTGAGCTGGGTGTTGAAGGGTGAGTAAGAAGCCATCAGTTAGATAATATTAGTGATGACGATGATGATGATGGTGATGATGGTATTTACAGAGCATGTTACAGTTATAGAGTGCTTACTATGTGTTGGAGCCATGTTCCAAGCCAGTAGTTCTCAAATTGTGGTCTGCAAACCAGCAGCATCAGCATTACCTGGGAATTTGTTAGAAATCCAGATTTTCGGGCACCATGAGGATTCCAGATTATCTGATGCATGCTCAAGTTTGGGAACTACTCTTCTACCGTGTTGTATGTATTAACTCATTTAATGCACATGACAATCTTATGGGATAGAAATTATGTCCATTTTATGACTAAAGGAATTGAGGTTCAGTGATGAATTTTAGAATGAACCTAGGATTTCTAACTTCACACAGAAAGGTGACTCTTGGTCTGTGGCTTATTTTTAAAAACACCTGTTTCTCCATATTTTTCGCTTTTCACTACTTCTCCACTCCCCCTTGTATGTTCGCTTTGAGAAGCTTTCCCAGTATGACATGTTAGCTCTGTCTCCAGTCCTTTGAGTTGAACTTTCCTCTACTGAGGCCTCACTTTTCCCTTGTGTATGTGGCAAATCTCAGGCCTTGTTTATTCTCAAGACTAGAGTTCATGGCTCCTGTACAGAAGACTTCCCCACCTTCCTGGATCCACTGGGAATAGCATTAGACATAGACACTCTGTCATTTCTTCTCCCATATTCTTCATTCTTCTGGTCTGGTATTTATCTTCTTGTGCTATAAAATACTAGTTGATATGCCCGCTCCAATAGAACAGTACTTCTTGAGAGAAGGTGTTTTATTTTGTTCATCATTGTTTGTTTCCTGCTTGGCATATGGTGAGCACTTCATAAATATTTGACAAATGAGTGGCTGAATAATTTACTCTATGAATTTTTAAGTAAGAGTAAAATGTTCAAATGTCTATTTTAGGAAGGAAAATCTTGACAGCTGTCTGGAGCAAGATTAGAAGGAGGGACTAGATTAGCAACTAGAGTCAAAGTTAGGAGAGGGATGATAAAAACATGAGCTAAGTGATGGATGTAAGAAGTGTTTTAGAAGAGGAATTATTAGGGGAGGGAAGATGTAAGATAGGGTAGGTTTCTGGTGGAACAAAATGAGTGGGGTTTGTTTGAGGTTGTCAAGGACTAGCTGAAAATTCCTAGCAGACAGAAATTCTGGTTCAGAAACACCTGGTCTGGAGGTAGAGATTTTGAAGTCATGTGTACATGGTTGTATACACATGAGCAAGGTAGCTAGCTCTGGGAGAACAAGATATAGGTAAGGGGAAGGGAAACAAAGATTGATTGGTTGTCTATATGTGCCAGACACTGGCATTTTCACATTTATTCCTTAAAATAGCATGCTGCTTCGTTTTCTCTTCACTCGTATTACTTAACTCCCCGGCCAATACCTATGGACCTGGAACTGTGTACAAACGTCTTATTGTTCTTTTAGGTCCATCTGCCTAGAGAGCCCTTTTATTTGACTGGCATACTCTTCTTCTCCTTTCAGAACTACGCCCATACATATTCATTTTATAGAGAGACTCACTATTGAGTTGCCTCCCCCAAACGGCCAATCCGTTTGTCATACTTTTGCCAGAGCAGCCTTTTTAAGTACCTGAATGTGATACCAGCCTCAAGAGAGCATCCTGTTTATGGCAGGGGTTTCCCTTCTCTCTAGTACAACACTCTGAGATACCAAATAGGTCCTTATGTCTGGTGATTTACTTAAAGGCTTCAGGAGATTCGCCTGGAGATTCTAAAAGAGCTGCTGAGAAAACGTGATGAGAATCAAAACGAAGTGAACATGAAGCACCTGAATGCCCGGTGGTCTCAACTGCAGGAAGCAAAGGAGGCAAAATTGGCACGGATTCAGCACACACACGTCTCAGGTAATGGTATCATATGAACAGTGAAGGGAATGGGAGGGTTCACTTTGCTTTGAATCTTTGAGCAAACCTGATTTAGATACAATTCTTTTGAGTCCTAATGTTATTAAATAAGTAAAGGAGATGAATTATTTCTCAAAAGTTGAAGAGTGGAAGAAAATTCCTTACTGAGAAAACCAAGTATTGATGTTCTAACAGGCAGTCCAGCTATTAACATTATGTGTGTGGGGGGGGGGGGGAAAGGGGTAAGTGTAAGGGGTTGGCCTTCCCATATTCATGGATTGAAGTCCTGGATAGGGAGCCCTATTTCTCAGTCTTTTTTTTATTATTGCTCTTAAATGAGACATTTAATCATCATTTTTCCTGCTCACCCCCTGCCATGAAATTTTAATACCGTGGATATACTTTATATCTGTTTGTGTACTATATCTGTACATATAAAAAGAGCAGTCCGTAGATGATTAAGAATGACTATATCGAAATTTTAAATTAAAATTTAAAAAGGGGCATCTGCATGGCTCAATTGGTTAAGTGTCCCCCTTGATTTCGGCTCAGGTCATGATCTCAGGGTCAGGAGATTAAGCCCCATGTTGGGCTCCTCACTGGGCATGGGGCCTACTAAAGCTTCTCTCTCACCCTCTCCCTCTGTCCCTAACCACCCCTCATCTCTGTCTTTCTCCCTCTCAAAAAAAAAAGTAAAAATAAGGTTTAAAAATTTTAACTCATTTGTATTTAACTTTATAGTTTTATTTGCTTAGGAACTTTTAATGTAATTTACTTTTAAAGTTGTAATATTTCAATTACATGTGTAAATTAGCAATTTCTATGCCTAATAAATGGAATAATCATAATATTTAAAAAACCAAATTTGTTATTTATCTACAAAAGTAGAACAATTATAAAAATTCCTTAAAATTAAAAAAAATTCCTTAAAATTATTCTCAGTGAACTTAACTTCTAAAGTTTTCTTGATGTGAGAAAATAACTTTTAACTAGATGCTAGGTATGCATTTAGATATTGTCAACTGTTTCTTTTCAGTACTTCACAATAATAAACGATGGGTTGACTAGCTTGTCTATTGTATTCTATTCTATTCTAAAGTCCTCCTGTCCCTCTCTTCCGCCCTCTGGGATCGGTCACCTTCCAAAAAACTTCCTGCACACATAACTTTGTTTTAGGCTCTGCCTTTGGGGGAACCAAGGCTAAGACATTACTCATATGTCACTTCTTCAGTGAGGCCTTCAAGGACACCCCTACCCCCCATAAAATAGGTACCTGTTATCTGCTCTCACTTATATGCCCCTGAACTTTTGTGTGTGAGAAGATAACTTTTAACTAGCTGTTAAGTATGCAGTTAGATATTGTCAACACTTTTTCTCTTCAGTACTTGATCTAACTAATGATGAGCCGACTAACTTTTGTAGATAAATAACAAACTGAAGGTTGCTGGAGGGGAGGGGTAGAGGGATGGGGTAACTGGGTGATGGGCATTAAGGAGGGCACTTGAGAAGATGAGCACCATATGTTAGATGCAACTGATGAATCACTGACCTCTACTCTGAAACTAATAAAAAAAGATAAATAACAAAATATAAACTTTTTGTTTAATTCCCAAACCCCACGTCACACACAAAAGTGTGGAGAATCAAACATAAATGCCCATAAGGTAGCAGTAGTACATGCAGCCGCCTCTTATAGTAAGACTTTGCTGTCCCACAGTATGGGTTTGCACCCATGGTGAGTGCACAGTGTGGAGCCCTAGGGGGTGGATCTGTGGTAGGCAGAGAGGTAGCACAACTCCTCAGCTGAGTAAACTCCCAGTGTGCACAGCTGAGCCTTTTCCATCTGACGGCCAAACAGTTCTGAAAGCTCCAAGCTGGGATATATTGTGTTTTATTCTGTTGTTAGCCAAGGTAGAAGGAGATTATTAAAGAACCTGTTGTCTTCCTTCCCTTGCAGTTATTTTCTCAGGAGAAAATAATTCTCCAGAACTTCACTGACCATGTCTTTCTTGGTTAGTTTGAGTTTCTTTCATTAGCTTGACAAAACTCTTCCTGAGTTTTTGTAAGTAAGTTTTTGTAAGCTCTTACCTCAGAGCTTGGAATGCACTTATAAAAGACTTTTGATGAGTACCAACTGAGGACACCAACTGACTCAGCTTCTGTCACTCCCACTTGTCTCCTGATGACCTGGGCTTTGCGGATGACAGACCTGGCTACAGTGAGCGGTCATCATGAAATTCAGTCAGTTCAGTAGCTTCCCTGTGAATAAAAGTAGAACTGGCTTATTAGGCATTTGTTCAGAACAGCACTGTGAAGATAGTCATAGAGGTATGTTTTATTGTAGCAATCAGAAAACTTGTGGGAAAAAGAAAGAATATAGAAGGAAAGTTGGAGAGAAGAAATATCATCAGGGATTATTGTGATTATGCATCACAGGTCTATGGACCTCTGTCTCGCCTTGGTCGTTTCCCCGACAACAATTCAGAGGACTTTGTAGTAAAAAATCACTATCTCAACACCTATGAAGGTAAGCAATTTACATAATTACAAGTCCAGTATAAGAGGAGTATTAAAGTACTAAAAGAGAAGTATTAGGTTAAAGGCTAAACAAAAAATAAAAATATTTTCAAGAAATAGCAATGAACACATTTAATGTTATTAATAGGAGTACATACAAACCAATAAAAATTCCTAAGATCCAAATAAATAAATGGGTTTATTGTGTAACAATATATGTTTACCTACTAAACATTTAAGCATGTTCAATGTCACAAAAATGAAACTGAAAAAGCTTTTATACTAGGTTTTCAGAGTAAACAAGGAATATATCATGAAATCAGCCCTTTAAAAAGAAGTATTAGTAAACTGGTGGGCAAGGAAATGTGTAACTAGGGGATAAGTTCATGGAGAGGACTATACCTCTTGCCAAGTCCCGGTGAGGCTCATTTAGATTATTTAAATTTAATTGGCAAGTTGAAGCATATACATGGCCAAGATCATGAATTGATGGTCACACTGTTGAACCCGTAGCTCTGGCTGATCATCTCCAGAGCAGAATACAATAAACTGGTGTATAGCGACCAAAAATTGGTGGTCCCATATATCATATGGTCACTAATTTTCTGTGGTTATTGTCATAGAACTTAATACTTTTTTGTAGGGAAATATTTAATTAGAATGCATTTCTCAGGGTCCCTGGGTAGCTCAGTTTGTTAAGTGTCTGATCCCAGGGTCCTGGGTTCAAGTCCCACATTGGGCTCCCTGCTCAATGGGGGGTCTGCTTCTCTGTCTGCCCCACCCTCTTTATGTGCTCTTTCTCTCTCTCTCTCTCTCTCTCACAGATAAATAAAATCTTTTTTTTTTTTAAAGAATGCATTTTTCATTTTGTGGTCTAAATCACCAAGAACACGAGAACATTAATTATGTAGAAATTTGCATTACATTTTGGGGCCACTTCAATTATGTGAGCTCTATCTTATCAGTAATTCTAAATTAAACCACTTAGCAAACATATTGTTTAACAATATGCTTTCAAAATGTGAAATTTAATCACTGAATACTAAAAATATGTACTTCCTTCCTGTAGGATTAGTTGAACTTGAGTCACGTCTCCCAGATTTTGTGACACAACCCCGAATCAGACCGCCAAAGCCAAAAGTCACTACCACGAAAGCTGGTTTTCTCAAGAGGGCAGCAAGGATGGACCATGAGTTGGTAGAGGTTCATAAGGTATAAGACTTATTCGTAGACAGGCGCTATTAGTGGGACTTTTGTAGTGAAATACTTCATCTCCAAAACTGCAGTGTCCAGTAGTTCTCAGCACATAACTCTACATCTTTTTTCTCCAGATTTTATCTTCTGGAAGTTGCCCACACTGTGTTGAACCAATGTTTTTTCCTTGTTTCAAACTGTAGGAAAATTGTTGGAGGCTGTTCTCGCCATTTGCAGAAGTCATGCTACTTCCTTTTTTTTGTTGTTGTTGTTAACATGTTACTTCCTAAAAGTGGTTCTGACTTTGGATCTACATAATAAAATCTGCCACTACAATGAGGTGGAGCAAGTTCCTAGTGTCAGGAATTACTGCTGGTTTTAATAGTGTAATAGGCCTCATTTTCTCCCTTTTAGATTTGTTACCGGGGACTCGGGAAGAAAGGGAGTCACGTTCAAGTCCTTTCTCATCTGGTTTAAAGCTCAACTAAATGAGAAAGTGCAGTGGTTATCCCCATAATACAAGTTACACAGCACCCCACAGCTGTGCTTCCCATTTGTTAGTTGGACTGTAAGTGTACAGACTCTAGAATTCGTGATTTATGATCATGCTGCTCCGTCTTTAGCATGCATCACAATCACCTAGAGGGCTTAAAACACATGTCGCTGGGCCCACCCCTCAAAGTTTCTGATTGAGTAGGTCAGGGGTGGGGCTGGAGTATTTGCATGTGGTACAAGTTTCCAGATAACCCAATCTTCAGAAATTGCCATTGGAGACACACTGGTTCGTGATAATCTCATCATTGGCCCATGCATTTGTTTGTTCATTTGGCTTTGGGAATAGCATAAGAATCCACAGTAGCCTATACTCAATATAAAAATTAAGACCATGGGGCGCCTGGGTGGCTCAGTTGTTAAAGCGTCTGATTCTTGATTTCAGCTCAGGTCACGATCTCAGAGTCCTGAGATAGAGCCCCACTGTGGCTCCATGCTAGATGGGGAGCCTGCTTAAAATTCTCTCTCTCCCTCTTCCTCTGTCTCTACCCACCCCACCAAGGCACACATCGCCCTTTCTTTCTATCAGTAAATAAATAAATAAATAAATAAATAAATAAATAAGGACTTTGACAATAATTCACGTATATCTATGTGTTTTTTTCCCACCTCATCACCCCATCTCCATTTACCCATTCTGAACTTAGTGTTCATTATTCTCTCACTTTCTGTAAGTTTCTTTCAAATACTCTTTATTAGGGAATGGAAGTTCTCTTCTACTCCTGTTTTACTAAAGATGTTTTATCTGTATCTATTGAGGTAATTATATATTTTAAAAATTATTGAATAGGGAACATTTATGTTTATGTTTTTGTTTTTTTTAAATGAACAATCTATCCTTACATACTGGGAATGAACCTAACTTGGATAAGATTTTTTTTTTAAGATTTTATTTATTTATTTGACAGAGATCACAAGTAGGCGGAGAGGCAGGCAGAGAGAAAGGGGGAAGCAGGCTCCCTGTGGAGCAGAGAGCCTGATGCAAGGCTCGATTCCAGGACCCTTAGATCATGACCTGAGCCAAAGGCAGAGGCTTAACCCACTGAGCCACCCAGGTACCCAAGATGTTTTATTTTTAATACACTGTTGGATATTAAGGAGGGCACTTGTTATGATGAGCCCTGTGTGTTATATGTAAGTGATGAATCACTAAATTCTATTCCTGAAACCAATACTACACTATATGTTAACTAACTAGAATTCAAATAAAAATTTGAAAAAGAAAAAAAAATCATTGTTGGATTCGATTTATTAATATGTTTTTCAGAATTTTGATTCCATATTCATGAGTGAAACAACCTTATTTTTCTCTCATTTTGACTCTGTATGGCTTTGGTGTTAGAGTGATGCAGGTCTTCTGAAATGACTGCAGAGTATTCCTTCTTTTCTACTTTTGGAAAGAGTTTAAGTTTAAAGTGATCTAGTCCTTCAATTCAGTAGAATACTTATATTAAAATTATCTGAGACCGATGTTTTCTTCATGGAAAAATTCTAACTACTCCTTCAGTTTCCTCACTAGTTCTAGAACTGTCTGCATTGTTTTGGTAAATTATATCTTCCTTTTTTTTTAAATTTCTTTTTTATTATTATTTTTATTTTTTATGGAGGGAGAGAAGAAAGGGGCAGGAGAGGGGCAGAGAATGAGGTAGAGAGAGAATCTTAGGGGATCCATGCCCAACTGCAGAGCCCAATGCGGGACTTATCTCAGTACCCTGAGATTGTGACTGGAGCCAAACCAAGAGTCAGACATTTAACTAACTAAGCAAATCAGGTGCCCTGGTAAATTACATTTGCCTTATAAAGTGTTTTGCGCCTAACTTTTCATGTTTTTTTGCATGTGGTTGTTGATAGTATTATTTAAATCTTTTTAGTGTTTGTGGTATCTATAGTCATGCCTACTTTTTTTCATTTGTAATACTATTTATTTTTGCTTTCACTTGCTTTCCTTACTTGGTTTTACAGGAGGCTTATTAATTTCCTTGGTATTGTTTTTCCAAAGAATGAAATTTTGACTTTGCTGATTTTCTCTATTATATATATATATTTTTAGTCACATTAACTCCCATTCATATACATCTTTCCTTTTTCTTTCTGTTTTGTTGTTCTTTTCCTTAAAGTAGTCATGTAGCTCATTAATTTTCAGGCAGTCATCAGTTTTATAAAAGTATTGAAGGGTAAGCATTTCCTTCAAAACACTGATTTTGGTATATTCCATTAGTTTTGATTTTATCAATATTAGTATCTAATTTTTTAAAACATCTGTTATGGTTTTTGAACCTGTGAGTGTTTAAGTTTTTAAATTTCCAAATATGCAGGAATTTTAACTCATTTTTGAATTAACTTCTAACTCCTTTGCTCTATGGTCAAGGATCCCTATTCTTTGAAACTTAGTGAGGCTTGTCTTGTGAACTAGTTTACATATAAAATAATCTAAGTTTTACATATAGAGATTTTTTACATATAAAATATTTTACATATAAAATAATATGTTACATATAAAATAATCTAAGTCCACCTTCAGATAATGCTGCCACTTTACGTGCAGTGTAGGTTCCTTATAGCAGATTATTCCCCGTTCATCCCTACTGTCCGTGTGGCACTCCTGTCATTCACTTCACTGATCCATATGCTATAATAACCAATATATTCTTACTCTCATTGCTTTAACATTTCTATTTTGGATCAATTAAAAATAAGAAAAAATACTTTATTTTACCTTTATTTATTCTTTCTATGGCACTGTTCCTTTATAGGAATGCAAGTTTATGACCTATGTCATTTTGCTCCTACCTGAAGCAACTGGAGAACTTGGTTTACATTTATTATAAGGAAGGTCTCCTGGCAATAAACTCTCTCAGTTTTTGTTTGTCTCAGGAAGTCTTTATTTCTTCTGTATGATTTTTTTTTTTTTTTAGATAATTCACATACCATTAAATTCACTCTTTTAAAATAAACAATTCAGTTTTTTTTTTTTCTTCTTTACACATTTATTATATAGAAAATATTTCACTTTTCTTTTTTTTTTTTTTTTTTTAAAAAAAAAAAAAAAAAACAATTCAGTTTTTTTTAGTATACATATACACAAGGTTGTTCAACCATCACCATTATTTAATTCCAAAACATTCTCATTATCCCCAAAAGAAACCCATACCCATTGGCAGTCACTCCCAATTGCCTTCTTCTCCCTATCCCCCAGCAACCACTCATATTTCTTTTTATGGATTTGCCTATTCTGAACATTTCATATAAATGAAATCAAACAATGTATGGCCTTTTGTGTCTAGCTTCTTTCACTTAGCACAATGTTTTCAAAGTTCATCCATGTTGTGGTAGGTACCTTATTGCTTTGTATGACTGTACAATATTCCATTATGTGGATATATCACATTTTGTTTACCTGCTCATCAATTGATTCAGTTGATAGAAATTTGAGTAGTTTCTACTTTTTATCTATTATAAACTATGGTGCTTTGCACATATGTGTACAAATTTGTGTGTGGACATAAATTTTTCAGTTCTTTTGGCAATATACCTAGGAATGGAATTCCTGAGTCACCAGGTAACTCTTATACTTCTTGAAGAACTCCCAGAATATTTCAAAAGTGGCTACACTGTTTTACATTCCCACCAAGAATGTATGAGGATTCTGATTTCTCCGTATTTTTGTCCACACTTATTATTGCCCATCTTTTTTATTATAGCCATCCTAGCTCACCCAATGAGATTCCTGCATGGTATCTCATTGTGGTTTAGAATTGCATTTGTCATAATAATTAATGAATTTTAGCACCTTTTTCATGTGCTTTTTGGTCATATGTACATCTTTTTTTTTTTTTTTTTAAGATTTTGTTTATTTATTTGCGAGAGAGAGAGAGACAGCGTAAGAGAGTGAGCAAGCACAAGCTGGGGGAGGGACAGAGGGGAGAGGGAGAAGCAGGCTCTCTGCCAAGCCGGAGCCCGATTCAGGGCTTGATCCCAGGACCTTGGGATCATGACCTGAGCCAAAGGCAAATGCTTAACCCACTGAGCCACTCAGGTACTCCAGGGCATTTGCATATCTTTTTTGGGGAAAAGTCTATTCAGATCCTTTGCTTATTTTTTAATTGGTTGTCTTTTTATTGTTTATAATAGACATTACTTTTAATGTCTATTTACTGTTGAGTTGTAGGAGTTTTGTATATATCCTGAGGACTATTCCCTTGTCAGATGTGATTTGCAGATTTTCCTCCCATTCTGTGGGATGTGTTTTTACTTTGATAGGATCCTTTGAAACAGGTAAGTTTAAAATTGTGATCTTTTCAGTTTTGAATAATTATTTTATTGAGTGAATTCTAGGTTGGCGGGATTTTTTTCCAACACTTCAAAGATTTCACTCTCGCATGGATTTTTTTTTTTTAAGATTTTGTTTATTTATTAGAGAGAGAGTGAGCAAGAGCATGGGCAGGGAGGAGGGACAGGGAGAAGCTGAAGCCGATTCCCACTGAGCAGGGAGCCTGATGCAGGACTCGATGCCAGGACCCCAGAATCATGACCTAGCTGAAGGCAGATGCTTAACCGACTGAGCCACCCAGGCATCCTGCATAGATGTTTTCTGACTAGAATTCCACTGTAATTTTTAATCTTCATTCCTCAGTAACGAAGGTGTGTTTTCTATCTTCTTTCAGACTTCTCTCTTTGTCTTTCTCTAAATGTTATATGCCTGGGGTGTGTGTGTGTGTGTGTGTGTGTGTGTGTGTGTCTGTGTGTGTATGTGTGTGTTAAGGTACATGTCTTGCTTAATGTTTTCTAAGCTTTCCGGATTTCTGGGTTGGTGTTTGTTATTACTTTGGGCAAGTTTCCAGCCATTATTATTTCAAATATTTATTCTGCATTCTCTCTTTCTTCTCCAATTGGCATTCCACTTACACATATTACTCCTTGTGATATTGTCTCACAGTTCTTAAATGTTCTGTTCTGTTTCTTTGTTTTTCCTTGCATTTCAGTTTGGGAAGTTTTTATTGACATATCTTCAAGTTCCTGGAGTCTTTTTTTTTTTTTAATCTTTTTTTAGCTGTGTTGATTCTACCAATGAGCCTATTGGTAGCATTCTCCATTCCTGTTATAGTGTTTTGACTTCTAGTCTTTCCTTTTGATTCTTTGGGTTTCTGTCTCTGCTTACGTTACTTATCTGTTCTTGCTTGTCATCTTCCTTTTCCATTAGAGCCCTTAACATAGTAATCATTGTTATTTTAAATTTTCTGTCTGATAATTCCAACATGTATATCATATCTGACTCTGGTTCTGATGGTTACTTCTCTTTTTAGAGTATTTTTTTTTCCTTGCCTTTGTAATGCCTTTTAATTTTTTTGTTGATAGCCTGACATCTGTTATCAAACAATAGTAACTGAGGTAAATAGACTATAGTGTGGCATTTATATTAATCTGGCTAGATGTTGGGCTGTGTTTAATGTTTGTTATAGCTGATGTCAGAGGATTCACATTCTTCTACAGTCCTTGTTTTTAATCTGTCCTCTTGGCTTTGGGATGAGATGCCATTATATGGTGTCTGTCAGTCTGGAATATTGGTTTGAATTAAAGAGAGTCACTAAATATTAGATTTATGTCCAGATAGTGTATTTACTTGGTCTTATGGTTACATTATTTTGAGAATCCAGTATCAGAAATATAAAGGTATAGGTGGTATAAGGCTTTAAAAAATACTTCATGAGCTATGTCACAGTAACCATAGAGGAGAAATATCTAGAATAGTATAAAATAATTTCCACAGTACAGTATTTTCAGGCTATTCTTGGTAGTAATTTAGGTTAGAATATATTTTTGAAGACTTGTCAAATTACTTATGTCCTAAAGGAAATTAAAGAGTGTACCAATGAATACTTTCTTCTATTTATGAAAATCATGGATTGAACTCAGTTGCCTAATGTATTTGTCTTTTAAGCATGTTAAAATGTATTGTTTGGTAATAACATTTCCTCGATATTCTCATATTCATTCATATTCCCCCTCCCAAGAGCTTTACCTTTCTAGACAATAAGACAGATTGAAGGGATTCTCATATACTTTTATTTGTTGGTTTTATTATACTTTTCATTAGACTTCTTGACCAAACATTTTTCCCTTAACTGTGAAAATGAATTGCCTTTTTTCCAAAATTTAAATTATTTGTTTCTTTTCTCCTATATTTAGAATTTATTTGCTGACTGGGAAAAATATCCACATAGTTCAAAATTCATAAATTATACAAAAGTATTAAATGTAAATCTTCTATCCCTGTCTCCCAGCTATGCAGTTCCTTCTTTGGAGGCCACCAGTGTTTTTTAGTTTCATATCTTCCTGTCCAGAGATATCTTACAAACAAATATATTCATATCTATATAGAGAAATATACACATGTATATATGTGTGTATTTAGAAATATGTAAGAACAAATAAAAATACCTATGAGTATCTTCTTAAATTTTTTTACACAAATAATACATAATACACACTGTCTGTCTGTGCTTTTATTATTTAATATATGTTGGAGATCATCCCATATTGCGTTACATCATTTTTTACAGATTTTTCATCATATAAATGTTCCATGTCTACCCAGTCCCCACTTGATGGATATTTATATTGTCCCAAGTTTTTTGTATATAAAAAAAATACTATATTGAGTGATCTTATTTGCATATAATTTGGTACATGTATGAGCAACATATCTAGAAGAAAATTCCTAGACATGAATTACTGACCCACAATATGCCTGCATTTATAGTTTTGATGGATGCTGATAAATTTTCTTACATAAATGATGTACTAATTGCTGAGTGTGTGAGAGTGCCTGCTTTTCCAGATCCCTACCAACATATTATGAATGATTGGTTTTAAGATGGTTTCTTGTGGTGCTGTTTAAGGCAACGCACTCAAGAGATGCCTGAGCTTAAAATTATTATTTTTTTGACTGCTGCTGCTTTCTGTTGATTCTATATATTAGAGCTCTATATATTAGAGCTGTTGTGTATTTGGTGTCAGTTTCATTTTGTAGAAACTCAGAGGGTTCTGTTAAAACCACAATAATTTCGTGTGGTTTCAAATTTTACTCAACTTGCATATTTTTATTAATTTCAAGTTTTGGCTTAGTGCTTATTTTGTCACTTCTCTCTGTTTTCTGTGGGAAAACTAATATAAAAATCATATGATGAAAAACATTCTAAAATATGATTTTTAAAAGACAGATCAGGTTTTTTGATCCTTTTAAGTTACAAGTATCCCTCTATGGCTGAAAATAGAAACAATGAACAAAACCTTATGTCATATATAATTTGGGGGACTTCTGGTGACTAAAAGTAAAATCAGTAAAAATGTATGTTGAAATCAAAGCACATGCACACACTGTTTCTCAAGAAAACAAGTTCATTTTCAGAAAAACTGAGGTGCAGTCCTTCATGGTCAAAGGAAAGCCCTTTCTTCACTAGGAGACAATTGCCATTTAATGTTCCTCAGTTCCCCCATAACAACAGAACATACCAAATATTTCTGTCATTTGTGGCACAGGGAAATTTTCTATCACTCAGGTACTTACTTGAAATAGCTAATTGGCTCTTATGGAAGAATAGGATTTGGAGGTTTTGCTTGCATACACACCACAAAACCTTTCAAAATCTCAAAAAAAATTTTTTTAATTCCCCAAATCTTTGACTAAAATGGATAAACCTAGAATATGTGCTTGGTTTATTCAGTGTTAGCAGATGTTTAGGAATATCATACCATCCCTTGGGTCAAACAAGCTCCCAGTTTTGGCCCTTCTCAAACTGTCATAGCATAACCATAGTGAAGACTATTTCTGATTGATACTTGATCTGTGGCCTAGATTGAGTAGTGGAAGAAAATACAAAGGTAAGAAATGACGCTAGTTGGTGTGTTTGATTTCAGGCAATACTGGATAAGAAGAATAGAGTTCTTGAACCAAAGAAAGTTTTGCGCTTTCTTCAAAGAAAGGCTCTACCTCAACCTCGGCTTCCAACTCCAACCTTGGAAATGAGTTCCAATGTAAGTTTGAAACTTTATTTGAAATGCTAAATTCAGTATTGCTGTTTGTTTATTCTTATACTTTGGGTTAAAAACAAACCTAACTTAACAGAGTTACCTTTTCAAGATCTGACTTATGGCTTTTCTTCTTATGCTTCAAACATCAGACCATTACGAATAAGCAAAATGAAATCTTCCTAAGAAAAATGGGCATCAGAAGGTAATCCTCATGTGTGTCAAATAAAAAAAGATGAAATGATGATCAGTTACCATAACCACCTTGCCCATGGGAAGGTGGCTATGAGCTGGAGTCAGAAAGGAGGGAAATACCAGCAATGTCACGAGGACAGGCCAGCTTCTGAGGTGGGACTGGCTCCAAGAGTTCACCCTGACCAAGGTCACACTTCACCTTCATAGGTCTCCAAACTTAGTTTGGGCAAGGTACCAGAGTCAGTCAGGATTTAGGACTGACTTGGACTCAGCAGCTTCCGCACCCCCACAAGAAAGTGCTAGAGATGCCACAGTACAGATGTATTGCTTGACAGAAGGATTACTGCCTCCCTTGTAGAGGAGGATATTCTTCTTAGCAGTCCTTTTCCTCAGCCCACTATCTACCAGTATAGGCAGTTCTCACAAGATGCCAGAAGGTCGTTGTGTGTTGTCAGAGGGAGAAACATTGGCAGGAGGTCTCATTAGTGCTTCTGAAGGGTCACCTGTGTGGAGACCCTGCTCCAGTACTCCCACTGACTGCCCGGGATATGCTTCTGGAGTTCCCCTTTCTAGGCTTTGTGCCAGTCACTCCCTGTGGTTCACATTGTCTTTCGCATGTGTTCATGCTGTTGATTTCTGTTGCTTTCTCTTGCATTCAGGGGCACTTTAAGTCAATTTGCAGGCTCTGCTTTCTGCTTTTGGTATATAGTTACCTAAGGTGATTTTTGTAGATGGCTATTCTTGTCCATTGTGTTTTTACCAGCTTTTCTAAATTCTTGAGAGAAGTACCTTACTCTAGACTCCAACATAGACTAGTTGTATTCCTTGTCTACTCATGAACAAACATGAAAAAACTATTACAAAAGGGATGTTATAAGCAATACTTGCTGCTTCAAGAAAGATTTTGCTAGAAAGGAGTATAGGAAAATGAAAATGACTTAATTTGTAGGGATAGAGTGAGTTTTTTGCTTTTGATATGATTTTTTAATGATGTCTTATGATAAAAAATAATTTTAACAATACAGGAAGTAACATTTAAAATACTATATGTTCAATGAGTGTAGGCCTTATTTATTTCTCTTCAAATCCTTCTGGCATCTAGCACAGTCTCTTTTGCTTGATCTAAGTCTTCAAAAAAATATTTGATGCTGACCGCTACTCTTTTCAGCCTGCTTGGTTCTCACTTTGTTCTTTTAGGAAGAAGAAGATATAGAGATGGCTGTGATCTACCTTCAAAAGTTACTCCGGGGAAGAGCCGTTCAGAACATGGTATGTATAGTCCAACCACTGGTCCTGTGCTTCTTCTTTGAGAATAGATTTATAGAAGGTGTATATACTCGGTTCCTTGGGGTGAATTCCCTCTTACACCCTGCTGTCTGATGGAACTGTGTGCTCCTGAATTACCTACCCATTCCCTTCTACTGTCAGAGTTTGTCCAAGTGGGTGGCATAGGGTCAGGGAGAGAAAGGACCTGCCTGCTGTTTGTCACAGTTGTCACCGAGGCAAAGTGAAATTAGTATCTTCCTTAGAATCACTAAATCCAACAATTTTCTTACCTGAATTTCGACTTATTTTATAAAAAGTTTATTTAGTTAAGTAATCTCGACACCCAACATGGAGCTTGAACTCATGACCCCTACCCCCCAAGATCAAGCGTTGCATGCTCTATCAACTGAGCCAGCCAGGTGCTTCTGAATTTTGACTATTAAGGCATCATAGACTAAATGGATTCCCTAATTTTCCACAATGTCACAATTATTTGAGTTTGTATATAGCTAGCACTACCTGAATAATAAATAGCTAAGTAATGCTAACTACAGTTTTGAACCCATACTATAAGCTCACATTATATATTCTTTGCTTTACATTTATCATCTCAGTTTTTTCTATCAGTTACCCCATTTTATAGGCAAGTGTTGTGAGTCTGAGATTATATTAACTACTAGCAAATTCAACTCTGGTCTTCCTGACTGTAAAGCCTTCACCACATTATTTGTGCAAGCACACTTCAATTTTAAAACGGACTGATACAAAGCACCAACAAAAAGATCTCTTGGAAAAGAAAGCATGGCTATGAAAAAGAGCATCCTCAGGCATCTTTGGGAAGGAGAACAGAAAATGAAGGGGAGGGTCTGGTTTCTTAATATGACACTATAGAAACCACTTTATCTTTGAGAGGTATTTTGAGAAACTGAGTAAACAACTGCTAAGTAAGCTCTTATTCGACCTGAGCAGCTGGAGGTGTAGAAAAGAATGCAGAGCTCTAAGCCCTGTGGAACACCCCTGCTCTGCGAAGGCAGAACCGAACCCACCGTTCACCAGTCCCTCACCAGTCACTGCAGGAGCCTTAGGGTCCCGCACAGGGGATGCTAACTTACAAGTCTCTTTTTTTATTTGATTTGATTTGATTTGATTTGATTTGATACAGATGTTTGAAGGGAAGGAAAAGCGGCTGGAGTTGATCCAGGAGCTGCGTACCAGCCACGCACTACAAGAGGACGACAGGCTGCTGAAGAAAGCCGAGAAGCAAGTGACGCTGGCCTTGCAGCGGCAGAGGAACTTGCATGAGCACAAGGTTCTTTCCTTTTCTTTCTTGTTATGTCATTTCCCCAGATTTTTATTATTGAGCCGGTGGCGTTACCACAACAGTAAATGAAATGACAAAAAAGAACCACCCCAACCCCATCACTCTATCATAGTTGTGTTTTAAATAACAGCCTGCAGCAGCAGTCCAGAATTGGAATGGGATGTGCCCTTGCTGAACTGGATGTGGTCTTATTTTATTTGCAAAAGAAAAAAAAAAAAACCACCACATTTTAAAAAGGCTCTCCCTTCCAATTTTCTTAAATATTTGGTTATTGTACTCAGTAGAATGGGGGCTCAACAGAATGAAAAGTAGTAAAGGCAGAAAAAAAAAAGACATAAGATTTATTTATTTATTTAAAGATTTTTTATTTATTTATTTGACAGAGAGAAATCACAAGCAGATGGAGAGGCAGGCAGAGAGAGAGAGAGGGAAGCAGGCTCCCTGCTGAACAGAGAGCCCGATGCGGGACTCGATCCCAGGACCCTGAGATCATGACCTGAGCCGAAGGCAGCGGCTTAACCCACTGAGCCACCCAGGCGCCCCCAGACATAAGATTTATTATAAAAAGCAGCACTTGTTTATGAGTTTTGGAGCTGTTCATAGTGTATGTTGGTTAAACCACATCTAAAATATGTTGTTATCTCATGGTATTTGGTATCCTGTGATTTTCATCAGTGTCACCTGCCCGATGCGGAACTCGATCCCAGAACCCTGAGATCATGACCTGAGCCGAAGGCAGCGGCTTAACCCACTGAGCCACCCAGGCGCCCCCAGACATAAGATTTATTATAAAAAGCAGCACTTGTTTATGAGTTTTGGAGCTGTTCATAGTGTATGCTGATTAAACCACATCTAAAATATGTTGTTATCTCATGGTATTTGGTATCCTGTGATTTTCATCAGTGTCACCTGACAACAGCTGCTAATTGCAGCTCTTCCCCAAAAGTTGTAAATGTTTTCCTATGGCATTTGTCCATGTATACAGTTTTCAATATTTCTGACTACAGAATAGACATACTTTTACTATCTCTCCCACTTATCTCTAAATCAGCGTGAAAAAGAAACCGTTTGCAGAGTCTTGTGTTATAAGAAAGCTAATAGTGGAGTTAATATGACCCACCCTTAGTAGTGTACACAACACTTGTGCCATGTGGGACTGGGCATAAATGGTAGGCAGCTTGAGAATGAATGTGTTACGTCTTTCCCATGACACCAGGCTTGTAGATACTCTCTGAGTTTGGGGTTGATGGTGTAGAGAAGGGAGGAAGAAAGCCACAGACTGTGAGACCCAACAGAGGGACAGAGAAAGAAGAATGGAATGTGGACACGAGAGTTTCTGAATCTGGAGGTCTCAGAGCCCTCAAAATGACAGAGACAAGGCTGCACTACTGTTCCGATGGGAACAGAATGGCCTAGAAATACCAGGACCCAAGAACTGGATGGAAAAATGCCCTCCTTGGCCCTTCAGAGTTTCTGATTATAGACTTCAGCAGGTGCACCTAAGCCGCCCAGACTTTATTTTTTTTCTTTTTCTTTTTTTTTTTTTTTTTGATTTTATTTATTTATTTGACAGACAGAGATCACAAGCAAGCAGAGAGGCAGGCAGAGAGAGAGGAGGAAGCAGTCTCCCCACTGAGCAGAGAGCCCGATGTGGGGCTCAATCCCAGGACCCTGAGATTATGACCTGAGCCGAAGGCAGGGGCTTTAACCCACTGAGCCACCCAGGCACCCCCAGCCCAGGCTGTTTAACTCATGTGTCCCAGTTCATAGGTAAACACTTGACTGATACCATCTCAGCTAAGAGCTGAATGAGTCGTTAACAGAAAGAGCTGTCCCCTAACAAAGGACTTGCCCTGCTTACCTTCTGCTGTACCTAGATACACCACTGATATGCAGGAGTCTGAGGGAAGGGGCAGCTCACATCTACCTCCAGCTGATCCTCTCCTATTCTCCTCTTGTATTTTCTTCGGGGCATAGTACAGAAAATGCACAATTCCCAATTATGTAATGCATTGCGTGATATGATCACAGCAAAATCACCTTCCTAAAGATTTTTACTTAATTTTCAAATTAGATTGTACTACCTTAGCATACTCAAATTTCCTGCTGAAGGAGAAGGCTGGACACGAACAGGTAGCCACTTGGGATTTTAAAGGTTGCATCTGCCCCATAACGGAGGGAGCTTGTGATCCTGAGACAAGGAGAGAATCTGTTTGTGGTCTCTGGGCTGAATGACCACTGTTGATAAATGTAAGGAGCAGTAAGGCACTCTTAGTACGGCCCTTTCTTTCCACCTCCTCCTGTCATATAAGTAAAGCTGAACTTTGTGGTTAGAAAGTATGTGCGGGCTGGGTGGAGGTGAGGGAGGGTGCTGGCGCTTGAATGGCAGTCTCCCACAGCCTCATCCTCTTTGAGACCTATGTGGGTTTCCTCCCTTCAGAGACAAACCAGAGAAGAGCACAGCACAGAAGAACTGTCAAGACTGAGGGAGTGTATGACTGGGAGATGAGCCCTTTCCCTTAAACTGGAGGATAGGAAAAGGAACGGGATGAAGTTGCAAAGGATTCAATCTTCCTAAACACTTTCATTCTCTCTATCAAAGCCAGGACAGACAGATCCATAAATAGATACTGTGGCTTATTCCTGCCAGAGAACTCCAGGCCCCAGCTTTACCTCAATGATTACATAGACCTGTAGGCTTTTTCTTGCTCTGTTTCAAAGATAGTTCTTAATGACTTTGAAGTTATTTAAAAGAATATGGTACCACAGTTTCTACTTTCATGTTATTCAAGACCTTAGAATCCCCCAAACTTGTGTCAAAGGACCAAGCGTTAAAAAATTAAAAGGTATCATGAGTGAATTTCTAGAAGGTTCTATTTTATTGAACTCCAAAAATTTTTTTTTAAAAAACCTTGACATTTCCCTTCATATCTGGGAAGATAGAAGTACTTTTCCTTCTGGAAAAAATGAAAAAAAAAATTTTATGTGGGTATTAACTAATGTTTTGCTAAATCCCCCTCATAATTTGAGGACTGTAATCTGTCAGTGACTGACTAAGCAATCCACTTTCTCATGTCTCAGTTTGATTATAAGTTTTCTTAGTAAGAATCCTTGGGGCCGGGCTGCCTGGGTAGCTCAGTGGATTAAGCCTTTGCCTTTAGCTCAGGTCATGATTTCGGGGTACTGGGATCGAGTCCAGCATCGGACTCTCTGCTCAGCAGGGAGCCTGCTTCCCTTTCTCTCTCTGCCTGCCTCTGCCTACTTGTGACCTCTCTCTGTGTCAAATAAATAAATAAATATTTAAAAAGAAAAGAATCGTTGGGGTGATGCCAACCTAGTGATAATACTCCTAATAAACACTAAGTGTATTCTGAAAATGAAGGGACTGTCAGGAGTTCTGGGTAATCCAGCCTCCCTCCATACACATTCGCATGCTTAGTAGAATTTGTATCCTTAAAATTTTACTATTGTTTTTAAGGTCTCACTGGTCGAAAACCATTTGGCTGGACTGGAAGGAAGGGCGCTGGCAGACATGTTTGACTTCCTGTCCAAAGAGCTGGTGAGACTACAGGAAGAGCGGAGGATCCATGCTTTTGCCATGCTGGCCGAGCGGCAGCGGAGGATGCGAGAAGCTGAAGAGAGTGGTCGGCGCCAAGTCGAGCAAAGGCGCCTGAGGGAGGAGGACCAGATATTTAAGGAGGCAAGTGGGGGGCGCAGCTGGATGGCTGAGGAGCCGAATCAAACCAGAGGATACTCATGATACGAAATGGCACTTGTTTTTTGTTTCTCATTGTGTTCTACAAATATGTATTATGTTCCTATGATGTGCTAGGCACTGTGAGATACTTTGGAGGGAAGAAACCAGACTTGGTCCCCTTTCTCCTGGAGCTTAAGTACTATGTAACATGCAAATATGTGTAGGATGAGAAAATATAGTACGTTTCATGAAGCAAACAGATGGGGCCCAGTGGCACATTTTAAACAGGTTACTCTTTTTGCTGTGTGGAGAACAGGTTGGAAGGAGTGCAGAGTGGAAACCAGGAGATCAGGAAGGAGGCCGTGGAAGTAGTTAAAGCCAGTGAGAAACAGGAAGAAGTCAAAGAAACTGTCCGGTTTCTGGCCTAATCAACTGGAAGATGATAGTACCGTTTTTTGATGTAGGAAAGCGGAGCATGGAATTAATTTAAGGGCAGGGGTAGAATCAGGAATTTGATTTTTATTAGGCTTGAGACATTCTAGTGGAGGTGGCATTTCAGTGGTGGATAGCTAAGATGGAATTTAGAAGAGAGGTTTTGGCTAAAGATATAAACTAGAGCACCAGGTTGGTAATTTAGAATTCTGACCAAGACCTAATGAGTGTGAAATTCCAAAGTGAACAAGATGTAAATTCAGAGGAAGTCCAAGGAGCTAATAATATCTCAAAGCACTCACCCTCATCAAGAATATAAAAGCTCAAGTGTTAAAATTGAAGGGGATTTATGAAGAAGATTCCTTTAGAGAGAACTGTGCTGTGACTACCCGTTACACCTCCTACCCCACTCCCACCCCCCAACACACACCAAAACACACCCAGAGGTTGATTTCTTTTACTGCAGTCATTGGCTAGCTTGATACATACTCTTTCAGTTAGGGCGTCTGACGCCCTGGGCATGGAGAAGAGGGAAGCTGGGCCAGCTGGCTGCCCAGGGATAGAAGAGGCTCTATGGGTGGCTAGCATACCCAGAATATGTCAAGGCAAAGGCTGTGTGAGAGTTTCCCCTGGTCCAAATGTGGGCCACATGGGAAAGAGAGATAGAACCCACCTGGATCTTAAACTTTTCCAAGAGGGCTGTCTGAATTGTATGTGTGGATACTCAGTTCAAAAAAAAAAAAAAAAAGGGCGTCCATTTGAGATCTTCTTACTTGATTTGAGATTTTCAGGATTTACCCAATTCTTTCCTTTTTTTTTTTTTTTTTTAAGGATTTATTTATTTGACAGAGACACAGCAAGAGAGGGAACACAAGCAGAGGAAGTGGGAGAGGGAGAAGGCAGGCTTCCCATCAAGCAGGGAGCCCGATGCTGGGCTTGTTCCCAGGACCCTGGGATCATGACCTAAGCTGAAAGCAGACACTTAATGACTGAGCCACCCAGGCGCCCCGATTTACCCAATTCTTACGGAATTAGGATTGATTCTTGAATAGTATTTGTTTTGTGTGTGTGCTTCAAGTTTTTTTTTTTTTTTTTAAGCCAAAGAGATTGCTCTCCCTCTATACAGCGTAAGAATTTTTGAGTTACATATTGTCATGTTCAGCCTTTTAACTGGGGTGGCAGATCATCTACAATGTGTAACAGCCTATAATCCATATTCTAGCTATTTATGTTTGCATACTTAGGGAGGAAAACTGTAAAGAAAAGAGAATGTTTACCATAAAGTCATGACAGTGGGAAGGGTCTGTGGTCAAGAAAAACCCATAGCGGACTTCTAGAATTCTAGCAGTGGCTACATGGGTACTGGCTTTACCCTAATTCAGTGCACAGGACATCTGTCACTGTGCATTTTTTAAAATGTGTGTTCTACTTCACAATTTCAGAAAGCTTAAAAAAGCAACAGTCCAGGGTATGATAGTTCAAAAATTCATCAGAGACTCAGGATCCTTCTAGCTTTCTACTTTTTTGTCCTTAAGGCATGGCCCTCATGGCAGTTTAAGATGACTTCTGGTGCTCCAGGATTATGTCCCCATGATGTGAGACGTGAAAAGAGAAAAACAAAAAAGCTAGGTTACTCCCTTTAAGAATCTTTCCTAGGGGGACCTGGGTGGCTCAGTTAAGTGTCCGATTCTCGATTCTACTCAGGTCACGATCTCAGGGTACCGAGAATGAGTCCTGCCTCAGGCTACACACTGGGTCGAGCCTGCTTAAGATTCTCTCTCTCCCTGACTTGGTTGTGTTCTCTCTCTCTCTCTTAAAAAAAAAAAAAAAAAAAAAAAGAATCCTTTTAAGAAAGTACACGGATGACTTCTGCGTATATTCCCTCAACCAGAACTATGGTTACTAGGAAATGTAGTCTTTAGACACCTGTTGACACAACTAAAACTCAGGGGCTCTGTTATATAAGAGAAAGGAAAGAAAGGACATTGGGAAATAAACTCTTAATCTCTGCTACAGTTGGGTAGTTTGACCAAGTCACATCACTGGAAAGAACAAAGCCAGGATCCAAAACAGGGTTATTGACTGAGGCCCATGGTCCTTCTGCAGTGTTGTATTGCCCACCCTAAGTAAGCCTCATAAAGTGGGCTAGATGGATAGGGCCTGCCCGGACTGGGTGGGTAGGTGGGCTTGCTTGAAACAGACTGACCAGACGGGGGAAAAAAGGAATGATCAATGAGGGAACTATTGACTTAAAGAACGAAATAGATGTGCTTAAAAGACATTAGCCAATGTTTGTTCATTTTTTGGGTCTTGTTTACAGTAGTATTCCTAGTCTTAGTAAGGAGGTATTTTTATTTTTTGCAGGTAATTAAAGTTCACCAAAGTACTGTAACTTCCTATCTGGAAGACATAATACTGAACACTGAAGAGAACACTGCAGAAGAACAAGCCAGGGCAGAAATTGAGAAGATGGCTAAGGAAATCAATGACATTGCTTATGAAATGGAGAGCCGGTTTGTACCAAGACACCAGAGGGCAGGATGGGCAGTCCATTTACTGTTACCGATATGTATTTTTCAAGAGCTTAAGATTTTACCTTTAAGGAGAAACAAGTTTATATCTCCCGCTTCAGTGTCCATTGTTTTTTTGTTTTTAAAGATTTTATTTATTTATTTGACAGAGAGAGAGATCACAAGTAGGCAGAGAGTCAGGCAGGGAGGGGGGGGAAGCAGCTCCCCGCCGAGCAAAAAGCCCGATGTGGGGCTCTATCCCAGGACCCTGAGATCATGACCTGAGCTGAAGGGGCGGCTTAATCCACTGAGCCACCCAGGTGCCCCATTGTCCATTGTTTTAATTGCATAATTCCTTAGAAGTCAATGTGCCTAAACCTTTGTATGGCAGGAGCACGGGGAGTCAGATTTTCAGTGATCCTCTGCAGTCTGGATCACTAACATGTACTTTTACAATACCACAAAGCATGAAAGCAATGTGAATAAGTATGTGCAGTATGACTTCACCCCAAAGGTTTTGGCTTCTTGTATAAGTTATATTTCTAACATTTCTTTCCTGGCAGGCAGGTTAACTAAAGGACAGGATCAAACCTGAATTTGCATGAAATCAACCAAGCCCTCTGGCAGAATAATATTTCAGACAACTTAATCAAGGAAAAGGCAGTGGTGGGATTTGAGCAGTGGAGTCCTTCGCATAAGGAGAACTTAAGTAGAAATCAGAAGCTCAAGTGAGGCAACAAAGGAAATAGTTTAATTTGTTTTTTATTTTTTAGTCGAACTCAGCTTCAGTCAGAGGAGATTGTTGCTGAGTTGGTTTATAGTTTCCTGATCCCAGAAGTGCAAAAGGACTATGTCAAAGAAAAAGGTAAGCCAATGTAATGCTTCACTTTGTGATTTCCTTTAAAAGATATAAATTATTTTCAATATCCCTGAGATTTAAAATTGAGCAGAAGTATAAAGAAATTTCTGAAGGAGAATCACTGAGTTTTTATTTCAGAGCTTGTCAAGTTCTCTTCATGCTCTCTGATTCCAGAGTACAATCAGTCTAGTATAGATGTAATGCAGTTCTAGTAAGTGTGACGGAGTATCACAAGCAAAACCTTCTTTAAGAATTTGGTAAAAAAAAAAAAAAAAAAAGAATTTGGTTTAAGGCAAATGTTCACAATATGCAGGATTTTCAGAGTGCGCTAGCCTTTTGGAGGTGGAACACATACAGGGTGGGTGTTGGAAAGCTGAGATGCTTAAAGGGTTTAAATCTATTCTGCTGCTCTGCCTGTGCCCCAGATAACTTAGTTTCTGCCAGGACTGTATCTAAGTATAAATATCTTCATTTGTCAAAAGTGGCATGTCTTGAAGATGGATGCTTTTAGTTAATAGAGAAAGAAAAATATTGTCTTAAAAAATGTTCTTGGGGCACCTGGGTGACTCAGTCAGTAAAGCATCTGATTCTTGATTTTGGCTCAGGTCATGATCTCAGGGTCTTGGGATCAAGCCCCACATCTGGCTCCATGCTCCACGTGGAGTCTGCTTGAGATTTTCCCTCTCCCTCTGCCTAACCCCCCAGTCCCCACAGAATACTTCTTTGGAGCTTTCAGCCTATTGGTGATAGGTTAGCAGAGACAAAGGGGTGCAACCAGAAGCAAGAAGTGAAATAACTTCCAAGGAAGATGGCCAAGTAGGAAGATCCTAAGCTGACCTTGTCCCACAGTTACACATAGATGACACACATATCAGTGTAAGCAACCCAGAAAACAATCTGAAAACTGACAGAACACACTCTCAACATCTAAACGTAGAGAAGAGATCACATCAAAAATGGTAGGAAGTGCATAGACAGGTCAGAAATCAAACTGACCCATGATGCTGTCCATAGAAGGGACACTGCAAGCATAGAGAAAGGAAAACAGCAGATCCTACACGAGACACCACCCCAGGCAAGGGCCACCTGCACAGGGAAGATGAATCCCTATAACATCTGGTTTTGAAAACCACAGGGGCTTAACTTCACAAGTTTTACAATCAGCAGGGCTCAACATCTGGTACTTTGTAACAGTGGCTTGGCTCTAGAGAGCCAGAAGGCAATAGGAAGCAGTCCCCATCCTTAAAGAGACAGCATAACAAACAGCTCTACTAGGATACAGCATGGAAGCAGCAGTTTAAGTCTATGAGAAGACTTACTAATCACAGAACATGTGCTGGAGGGGCAGGGATCTTTAAGAAACTTCTCCAAAACCAAAAGTGCTGTCAGGAGCCATTTATCTCCCTCAACCCCAGCCTAGATAAATGGATACCTACAAGGACCAGCAAAGTGCATACTCTACTTAGCTTGCTAACAATATACTCCATTCCCAGGTTCTTCTGGGAATCCCAAGCACTCCACTAGGCAGGAGTTCCACTAAAGCTGTGTCACAAACCTGGCATCATGCAAGCAGCTCAATGGACCAGCACCACTCCAAAGTGACTCCTGCCCCAGGGAGAGAGGAAGATAACCACACACACATCAGTCAGATGTGAATCCAGCAAATGGCAGACATTTGGTCTGACTGCGTGCCTCACCCACCAGTGAAAGCCTCCCAGGGGTCAACACAGAAAGAATGCCCTATAGTTCAGTGTGACCATAGCTCTGGCGAACATAGGGCTGACCCAAATCAAGCCCATGGTGAACCCCAGACATCATAGGGACCAAACCCTGCCTACAACAAGCAGAGAGCCTTTGAAGATGACTAGACTGAAGGCAAAAACAACTCAGTCACAACAGTAGGGCATACACAACATGCATAGGAGACATCCCTGAAATTCCAGAATCTGGTGAACACGGGAAAGTTTAATGCAGGGCACTATAGGACCACCACTTTATATGTCCACGACTTTCAAGAGGAGATGTAGCTGACTTTCATAACACATAGAAACAGACACAGAAAAAGGAGGAGACAGAGGAATATGTCCCAAATGAAAGGACAGGACAAAATCATGAGAAAGCTAAATGAAATGGAGATAAGCAATATGCTTAATAGGGAATTTAAAGTAATGGTCATAAACATATTCATTGGAATGGAGAAAAGAGTGAAGGACTCAGATACACAACAAAGAGAGAAAACGCAAAAATACTGGAGGGAAAAAAATAGTACATGAGAGGAAGCATAACACATCAGTGATTTGGAGGATAGAGTAATGGAAAGTAATCAAGCTGAAAGGTAAAAAAGAATAATAAAAATGAAAATAAATTAAGGAAACTCAACCACACCATCAAGTGTAATAACACTTGCATTGTAGAGATTCAAGAAAGAGAGGACAGAGAAAAGGGTAGGGAGAGAAAATTTTATTTGAAGAAATAATAGCTGAAAATTTCCTAAATCTGGAGAGGGAAACAGAAATCTAGATTCAGGAGGCACAAATCACCTCCAACAAAATCAACCCAAGGAGGTCCACATGGTAATTAAAATGGCAAAAAGCAGTGGTAAAGAATTTTTAAAGCAGCAAGAGAAAAAAAAAAGTTTCATATAAGAAATACCCTGTAAGACGGCTGATTTTTTAGCAGAAACATTGGAAGCCAGAAGGGAGTGGCAGGATATATTCAAAGTGCTGGAAGAGAGAAACATGTGACCAAGAATACTCTATCCAAAAAAGCTATCATTCAGAATAGAAGGAGAGAAGAAAAATTTTTCCAGACAGAAGTTGGAGGAATTCATGACCACTAAATCAGCCTTACATGAAATGTTAATGGGGACTCTGAGTGGAAAGGAAAGACCATAAGCAGGAGTAAGAATAGGAAGCACAAAACCAGTAAAATAAAGTATGACACCACATACCTAAAACATGGTGGAGGAGAGGAATAAAAATTTAGTGCTTTTAGAATGGGTTCAAACTTAAGCAAACAACAACAATATAGACTGCTATTTGCATACGACATTACATATCAACCTAATAGTAACCACAAATCAAAAACCAGTAATATATATGCAAAAAATTTGAGAAGGGAATCCAAGTATATCACTAAAGAAAGCCAGCAAACCAGGAGAGAAAAGAGTAAGAAAGGAACAGAGAACTACAAAACAACCATAAGACATGTACTTATTGCTATTTGTTACTTAGCTATCAGTAATTACTTTGAATATAAATGGACTAAATGATCCAATCAAAAGACACAAGATCATAGAATGGATAAGAAACCAACACTCCTATATGCTGCCCACAAAAGACTCATTTCAGACCTAAAGACACATGCAGACTGAAAGTGAAGAGATGCAGAAGGGTTTATCATGCAAATGAAAGTGAAAAGAAAGCTGGGTACAACTTAGTTCAAATAGACTTGAAAACATGGGGCACCTGGGTGGCTCAGTGGGTTAAGCCTTTTCCTTTGGCTCAAGTCATGATCTCAGGGTCCTGGGATCGAGCCCTGCATTGAGCTCTCTGCTCATCAGGGAGCCTGCTTCCCCCACCCCCAACCGCCTGCCTCTCTGCCTACTTGTGATCTCTCTCTCTCTCTCTGCCAAATAAATAGGTAAAATCTTTTTTTTTAAAAAAGAAAGAAAACAAAGTCTATAGCTAGAAACAAAGACACTACGTAATCATAAAGGGCATAACAATCCAACTAGAAGACACAGCAATTCTAAATATTTATGCACCCAACATGGGAGCACTGAAACATATAAAGTAGCTATTAACATACAAAAAGAGAGTAACTGATAGTAATACAATAATAGTAGGGGACTTTAACACCCCATGTACATCAATGGATAGATCATGCAAAGAAAAAAATCAAGGAAACAGTGCTTTGAATGACCCAGCAGACCAGATGGACCTAAGAGATACTCAGAAATTTCCATCCTAAAACAGTGGAAGAGGCATTATTTTCAAGCACACATGGAACATTCTCCAGAATAGATTACATGTTAGGCCACAAAATAATTCTCAACAAATTTAAGGAGTTTGAAGTCATATTATGCATCTATTCCAATGACAATGCTATGAAACTAGAAATCAACCACAGGAAAAAATCTGGAAAGAAAACACTACATAGAGGTTAGATTACAAATGAATGCATCATCCAAGAAATAAAAAAATACATGGAAATAAATGAAATGGAAACGCAATGATCCAGAATCTTTGAGATGTAGCAAAATCTGTTCTAAGAAGAAAGATTATAGCAGTACAAGCCAACCTCAAGAAAAATCTCAAACAATCTAACTTTACACCTAAAGAAGCTAGAAAAATAACAAGCAAAACCCAAAAACCAGAAGGAAGGAAGTAATAAAGATAAGAGAAAAAAATGAATTAAAAAACTAAAAAACAAGGAAGGAAAACAAGAGCTGTTTCTTTGAAAAGATCAACAAAATTGATAAACCTTTAGCCAGACTCATAAAGAGAGAGAGAGAGAGAGAGAGAAACAAAGACAGAGGACTCAAACAAAATGAGAAAAGAATGAGGAGAAATAACACCACAGAAATACCAAAGGTTATGAGACTATTATGGAAAATTATATGGCAACAAATTCAACACCAAGAAGAAATGGATGAATTCCAAGAAATATATATCCTCTCCAGACTAGGTCAGGAAGACATAGAAAATTTGAAGATTAATCACCAGCAGGGGAGATGAATCTGTAATAAAAAAAACTTCCAACAAACAGAAGTTTAGGACCAGGTGGCTTCACGGGTGAATACTACAAGCATTTAAAGAAGCATTTAAAGAATTAAACAAACATTCTTCTCAAACTATTCTGAAAAATAGAAGAGGAAGGAAAGCTTTCAAATATAGTCTATGAAACCAGCTGATATCCTGATACCAAAACCAGATAAAGAAGCTACAAAAACAAGAGAACTACAGGCCAGTACCTCTAATGAACATAGATGCAAAGATTCTCAACAAAATATTAGCAAACCAAATCCAATAATACATTAAAAAAAATTCACCACAGTCAAGTGGGATTTCTTCCTGGGATGCAAGGGTGCTGCAATATTTGCAAATCAATTAATGTGATACATCACAACAACAACAAAGTATAAAAGAACATGCTCATTTCAACAGAAAAAGCATTTGACAAAGCACAGTGTCCTTTCATGATAAAGACCCTCAACAAAGTAGGTTTAGAGGGAGCTTACCTGAACATAATAAGGTCCATATATGAAAAACCCACAGCTGAAATTGTACTCAGTGGTAAAAAACTGAGAATTTCCCCCCTAAGATCAGGAATTAAGACAAAGATGTCCACTCTCACCACTTTTATTCAGCATAGTACTGTAAGTCCTAGCCACAGCAATCAGAGGAAAAGGAGAAATAAAAAGGCACCCAAATTAATAAAGAGAAGTAAAAGTTTAACTATTTGCAGATGACGTGATAATATATAGAGAAAACCCTAGTGATGCCACCAAAAAACTATTAGAACTACTAAATGAATTCAGAAGGGTTACAGGATACACACTCGATAAGCAGAAATCTGTTGCATTTTTTATACATTAATAGTGAAGTAACAGAGAAATTAAGAAAATAATCCCATTTACAATCACACCAAAAAGAATGAAATACCTAGTAATAAACTTAACCAAGGGGGTAAAAGATGTCTACTCTGAACAGTATAAAACACTAATGAAGGAAATTGAAGATGACACAAATGGAAAGACATCCCATGTTCATAGATTGGGAGAACAAAATTGTTAAAGTATCCATACTACACAAAGCAATCTACAGATTTAATGGAGTCCCTTTCAAAATTGCAACAGCATTTTTTCACAAAACTAGAACAAATCATCCTAACATTTGTATGGAACCACAAAAGACCTTGAATGACCAAGGCAGTTTTGAAAAAGAAGAACAAAACTTGGAGGTGTCACAATCCCAATTTCAGGATATGCTACAAAGCTGTAGCAATCAAACCAGTGTAGTACTAGCACAAAAACAGATATATAAATTAATAAAACACAATAGAAAGCCAAGAAATAAACCTACAGTTATAATAGCTGACTAATTTTCCACAAAGGAGACAAGAAAATGTAATGGGAAAAAGTATCTTTAATAAATACTGTTGAGAAAACTGGACAGCTACATACAAAAGAATGAAGCTGAACCATTTTCTTATATCATATACAAAAATACACTCAAAATGGATTAGGGACATATGTGTGAGACCTGAAACCATAAAAATTCTAGAAGAGAGCACGGGCAGTAATTTCCCTGAGGTTGGTCATTGCAACAATTTTCCTAGATAGGTCTCCTGAGGCAAGGGAAACAAAAGCAAATATAGATTACTGGGACTACATCAAAATAAAAAGCTTCTGCACAGCAAAGGAAACCATCAACAAAGCTAAAAGACAAACTACTGAGTGGGAGAAGATATTTGCAAATGACATATCCAGTAAAGGTTTAGAAAAAATATAAAAAACTTTCACAACTCAACACCAAAAAAAAAAAAAAAATGGACAGAAGACATGAACAGACATTTCTCCAAAGAAGACATACAGATGGCCAGAAGACACAGGAAAAGATGATGATACCACTAATCATTAGGGAAATGCACATTAAAACCATGGTGAAATATCACATCATACCAGTCAACCTGGCTAAAATCAAAAACACAAGAAAAAGTGTTAGCAAGGATGTATTTAAAAAACAAAGGGGGGAACCTTATGCATTTATGATGGTAATACAAGCTGGTACAACCACTATAGAAGACTGTATGGAAGTTCCAAAAAAAAAAAAAAAGAAAAATAGAATTACCAAATGATCTAGTAATTTCAGCATTGGGTATTTACCTAAAGAGTATGAACAGTAATTTGAAAAGATATATGCACCCCTGTGTTTACTGTGGCATTATTTAAAATAGCCAAATTATGGAAGCAGCCTGTTCCATCAGTAGATGAATGGATAAAGAAGATGTGGTATATATCCACTATGGAATATTACTCAGCCATTAAAAAAGAATGAAATCTTGGGGTGCCTGGGTGGCTTAGTGGGTTGGGCCTCTGCCTTTGGCTCGTGTCATGGTCTCAGGGTCCTGGGATCGAGTCCCGTGTTGGGCACTCTGCTCGGCGGAGAGCCTGCTTGCTCTTCTCTCTCTGTCTGCCTCTCTGCTTACTTGTGATCTCTCTCTCTCTGTCAAATAAAGAAATAAGATCATTAAAAAGAAAGAATGAAATCTTGCCATTTGCAACAACATGGATGGATCCAGAGGGTATAGTGCTCAGTGAAGTAAGTCAGACAGAGAAAGACAAACACTATGATTTCACTCCTATGTTAAATTTAAAAACATCAAATCAACAAACAAAAATAGACAAATAAGAAAAAAGAATCTTAAGTATAGAGAACAAACAGATGGTTACCAGTGGGGAGACTGGTGGACAAATATATGAAATAGGTAAAGGGGACTAAGAGTTCACATAACGTGATGAGCACTGAAGAATGTATAGAGTTGTTGAATCACTGTATTATGCACCTGAAACTAATATAACACTATTTTAATTGTACTGGAATTTTAAAAAAAGAATAAAAATTTTTAAAATGATCTTTTGTAAGCCTCAAATGTTTACAATAAAAAAATATGGAAAGAGCCCAGATGTCCATCGATTGATGAATAGATAAAGAAGATGTGGTATATGAAGATACAATGGATTATTACTCAGCCATCAAAAAGAATGAAATCTTGTCATTTGCAACAACGTAGATGGAACAAGACAGTAGTATGCTAAGCAAAATCAATCAATCAGAAAAACAATTATCATTTGATCTCACTCATGTGGAATTTAAGAAACAAAACAGGATCATAGGGGAAGGGAGGGAAAAATAAAGTAAGATGAAATCAGAAAGAGAGACAAACCATAAGAGACTCTTAACTCTAGGAAACAAACAGGGTTGGTGGAGGGGAGGTGGGTGGAGGGTGGGGGAACTGGATGATGGGCATTAGTAGGGCACTTGAAGTAAGGAGTCCTGGGTGTTGTAAGCAACTGATGAATCACTGAATAATACCACTGAAACTAATAATACAGTATATGTTAATTAAATTGAATTTAAATTAAAAATTTTAAGTGAAAGAACAGCTTGGTTATTTTTTTACAAGGTTTCCATGTTATGTGGAGAATTCTGGACAGACTTAGAGAAGTATAACATTTCAGATCACCTAAAAGGGACAAAGGAATGATAGAATTCTAATGCATTGGAAGAAAACAAAGAAATATCTTTTTTTCCATTACATAAGTGTACTGAAATTTTTAAGACAGTACCTTCTAGTTATAAGCATTTAGTTTGTTTCATTGTGTTTTCCCATACCTAGCAGTGCTGCAAGCAATATATTTTATGCAAATCCTGGTCATGCTACTGACAGTAAATTCCTAGCAGTATGGTGCTGGAAATAGGGCATGTGCCTTTTACTTTTGCTAGGTGTTACGAAAAGATTGTCCTAATTCATACTCCCATCATAGGTATATGGTAGTGCTTATACCAACAATATTTAATTTTTGGATAAAATAATCAATGTTTTTGTGTTATCTTATAAAAGGGATCTTGTGTTTTCTGAATCTTAAGAAAATATGTAACTCCTTTTTATTTTTCTTAGATCCAAAGTGAGGTCAGCCTGCTTCAGGTCAACTCTAACTGAGGGAATTGAAGGAGGCAGGGAAATCGTGTGTTTAGTAGTTACTAGTTTATGATCCATCCCCTAGCTTTTCTGGGCTCTGAGGGAACGTGGCCTCTGAAGAGGCACTTGAGCTTAAGGAATCCAGTGGAACTTGTCTGTGGGGAGGGTGGAGAAGTCCTTAGCCTCTTCTCTTTGTATGTTTACCCCATGAAGAAAGCCATCTGGACAGGGAGCACACTGGGACCTTTTTGTTTCTCTTTTCAAATAAAAGAACCATATGTATTATATATACTCTTTACCCCAAATTAAGATAATATTTACAGACCGTGTTTGAGATATTTCATGATTGAAAAGACCTGTATATAGATATAAAATAACAGTGACTACCGAATTTTAAGTGCATGCTAAGTTCCAGATACTGTGCTAAGCATTTAAAAAGTACCTATATCAATTTCTTAAAATACCTAGAGGTCTATTCTTATTTTTCAGTTCTGGAAATAAGTGCTTAGAAATTTTATACAACTTACAGATTTGAACTGTGATCTGTGTGGAAGTTGCTGTGTGATTTATCCTCTGTAAACTTGCTGACACTTGAATAGCACAGAATCCATAGTACTTCTTCCTGTCCTTTACTAGCTGTATGATCTGGGGCAAATTACTTAATCTCTCTGTCTCTCCATTTCCTTCTCCAAAAATGGGGATATTATCAATAGTCTCTTTTAGGCTTGTAGGGTGGTTTAAATGAATATATGCCAACTGCTTAGAACAGTGCCTGGCACAAAGTAAGGGCAAATGCTAAATGCTAAATCATCATCATCAACTTCAGGATTAGTGCCTTCTGAGGGAAATGGGATGCCTAACTACTAATTCTTGATAATAAATATCCTTAGAATATGGAGCAAAGACCACCTTCTACAGCCATGAGCTCAGAAACTTATCATCAGTCAACAAGTATCTTCCAGGCTCAAAGAAAAGTAGGAGACAAGGTCTCTACCTTTAAGTCATTACAACCTAGTTAATAAACAAAATGGAACTCACGCGGAGTGCTTCAGTGCTGCAAGTGGGTTTGTACGAACTCAGGTGTGGCCGTGGTAGATGCGGGCTGGCCCAGTCGGAGGAGACTTCTGGAGGAGCTGGGACCGGAATTGGGCTACGCAGAGAGGGTAGAACCGGAGTGCAGGCATTCCAGGGGAGGGCAGCTGTGGAGGAGAGGAATAGAGGAAGCCTGGTGGGGAGGAGCAGGACCACCCGGAACCTGAGAGTGGGAACAGGGGGAACCGCTCTCATGAGCCAGGAGCCTAGATCTGGCTCCTGGAGGAGGTGTACTTCTAAAACAGAGAGCAGGTCATTGTTATTTAATCTCATCAGCTTTAAGCAAGGGAATATGTGGCTTACAGAATTATCATTTCTATCACTACTTTCTTGAAAATCTTTGGGAATGATCTTGTTTAGACTTTCAGAGTAAAATTTCTTGTTGCTTTGGCACAGTGAGGAACGCCCAGCGGAAGCACATTCTTGCAGCCCATCAGATCATCCACAGCCACACGGAAGACATGGTCAATAAGGATTTTGTGGAGCAACAGCAGGATGAGGCGGTCTCAGACACAGACGAGTTACCCGAGGGAGAAACTCAAAAATAAGAACCACAGCTCAGGTGAGGTGGGTTTTTCATCTGAGAGGAGGCAGAGAGGAGGAGAGGCAGCAGCATTCAGTTCTCTGCTCTAGTCCAACAACCATGATGTGTTTAAGAAAGTGAAACACTCCCATTCAAATCGGCACATTTCATCTAGGTTACAGAATCTACTACTGAAATTCTTAGAGAATAGAGTTGACATTATAGCAATTGGACTCTTGGGTCCAGGAAACAGGATCCTAGGTAATTTTTTATGGGTCCTTAAAGCAGATGATGGTAGTTCATCACAAATAAAGCTTAAAATGCGTGTTATAAAAAGCAGCTTGTTTTTAGGGAGTAGAGGAGGACTCCTTGTCTCATCAGCCTGGTTGTAAGCATAGCACGAGGCACAGGCTGTCCAATTCTAGCCCAGAGGCCACCTGCAGGCCCCACCAGGAGCTGGTCTTAGGTTCAACTAAACATCCCTGCTCACAAGACTAACATAGACAAGGTTTGATATGAGTTTGGTATCTGTCTACACAGCAAGAGAGAAGTTGGAAACTGCAGCTTTGAGCAGGGTGGATGGCAGGTGCTTCTCTATATGGAAGCTCTTGTCGTGTCCACACAGACACAGTTACTTTATCCCCTGGTTACAAAGCTCAGAGGCAAGGAAGAGAGATTTCCATTGGGTTGGTGCAGACCTGCCCTGCTTTCCATGCCTTGGGGTCCAGGATGTCTCATAATGACTCCACACGCCTCGTGTCTGGGTCCCCCTAATGGATCCACTCGGTTACAAAAGTCAGCACACTCAGGAAAACTCAAAGCTATGGTTTCTTGTTAGGTATTAATAGTTCATTTATAATTATTTCCAATAAAATGGTAGTTACTTGGTGGTTAAGTAGTGTAGCTTAGTAACATAGTTGATACAAAATACCTTATCAAATTACTAGAATAGAGCTAGGGAGTCAATAGAAAATAAAATTCTCATGAGAATTCCCATAAGAAGGGAAGTGAACCCTTTGCCTATACCTTCTGCCTCAGCCCTCCCTGGTCAAGCACATCAGTACTGTTTTGGCCTGAGAGTATGCTATCAGGAGAGGGAAAACACAAGGCTTACAGGAAAATTTGAGCCTGGCATTCAGAAGATTTGGATGTTAGCCAGCTCTGCCACTAACTATAATTTTATAGAATAATTTCCCTTCACTAGATGTTTGCCTGTGCCTATGTGACCAACAGACCCTGTTCAAGGGAATCTATTAGGGCCTTAAGTTTCGACCAAAGAGGATCGTACAGTGGCTAACTGAACATAATTAAAAACAAAGAGGATCATAGAAGGGATATTGAGAGGAAGGGGCAGTAAAGAAAGAAAGCAGAGAGAAAACTGATAAAGGACTCTTAAGTACCAAGCTATGGCTGTAAATTACAGAAAAAATCTTTCATTTTTAATTAGTAATGAAAGAGCCTCTGAAATCCCCAAAGATATAAAACATGTATTTACATGTAACATTATCCATACATCTATGTAATATAAATTCAAGGACCATAGCATTTTGTCTATCTTATTATGATAAAAACCATCGTCAATACTTGGATAGTCCTTTGTCTTACATGAAAATTTAAGAAGATCAGTAATTTACATAGTTTAAAATGAGTATGTCTGCACTTACTTCTGAGTATAAAGTATCTATCTCTTTACTGTTTTATTAATGTTTGGAACATGATGCTTAGTTATCTCCATTGTATGTACCCTCTCTTCCTTCTCTGTGGGAAGGAGGGAAGGACAGATGTGAGATTATTTAATAGTGCTTTGGGATGTAGGCACGAACCATTGATTTTAAAATATTTTTAATCAGCTTGAAGACAATGGAGAGCTAACAGTGAGGAATCTCTGGCCAGATATCTAAGAGAAGATATATTCAGAGAGGTGATTCTGGCATTTGCAGCCGCCTTTTTTTCCCCCTGAAGGAATGTGCATAGTTTAGAATATGGGGCTGAAAAGCTGAGTGATGCTTTCACCAGCTTTGTAAAACTAGGGGGACAAAAACTAGAGTCAAGCTGGAGGCCCTGGTAAGCCTCCCCTATTTGGGTTGGGGCACCAACCCCTCGTTGGGACTAGGGGCACCTGGGTCGCTCAGTTGGTTAAATGTCCAACTCTTGATTTCAGCCCAGGTCCTGATCTGAGGGTCATGAGATCAAGCCCTGGGTCGGGCTCTGTGTTCCACAGGAGTCTGCTTGGGATTCACTCTCTCTCTCTCTCTCTCTCTGAAATAAATAAATAAATCTTAAAAAAATATATATAAATATATATATATATATATATATATATATATATATATACACACACACACATACCTAACTCCTTTGGTTCACACCTGGAGAGGAATTTGCCTCAGGATGAATCATATCCTGACCCTCACCCATACCTGATTTAGAGGATATTTAGATGAGACTTAGATGATGCTCTAATGAGTTAAGACTTTGGGGGCTATTGGGATGGAATGGTGAGAAGGACATGAATTGGGGGGTGGGTATGGAGTACTACAGACTTTTGTCCCCCCAAAATTCAGATGTTAAAGACCTAACCTCTAATATGATGATATCTGGAGATGAGGGCTCTGGGAGGTAATTGGCTTAGATGAGATCATGAGGGCGAGTCCCCTATAATGGAAATGGTGCCCTTATAAGAAGAGACACAGAGAGCTTGTCCTCTCTTTTTCCCTGCCATGTGAGAACAGGCCAAGAAGACAGCCATCTACAAACCAAGAAGAGAGTTTTCCCCAGAAACCGGCCATGCTGACATCTTGATCTTAATCTCCAGAACTGTGAAAAAATGAATTTCTGTTGTTTAAACTCCCCAGTTAAGGTATTTTGTTAAAGCAGCCTGAGCTAACACACTTATGTTTAAAGAGATAAAAGTCAACATTGAAATTTTCAGAATTGGAGATGATACAAATGATATAGCAGATTTCTACTGTAAAACAGAAATTCTAGATTCTAAAAATACAGTAATGAATATGAGAAACTCAATGAATGAATTTAAGAGCAGGATAAATATAGCTATGGAGAAAACTAATAAATTAGAAGATAGGTCAGAAGAATTTATACCTAGAAAGAATAAAGGAACAAAAAGGTGGAAACTACAGAGGAGCTGCAAGGATAGATGTAGGATGACTTAATTATTAGGAAGAGACAAGAGGATAGTAGGAGTGGACCACTGATTCAAGAAATTTGACTGCTAAGAAAAGAAATATGTCAAGAAATCCTGAATTTATAAAAACCAATGAGAGACTCAATATTTATAACAAGCCTTCTTTTTAAAAAAAAATTAAGATTTTATTTATTTATTAGACAGAGATCACAAGTAGGCAGAGAGACAGGCAGAGAGAGGGGGAAGCAGGCTCCCCGCAGAGCAGAGAGCCCATGCAGGGCTCAATCATAGGACCCTAGGATCATAACCTGAGCTGAAGGCAGAGGCTTTAACCCACTGAGCCACTCAGGTGCCCCTCTAACAAGCCTTCTTAACCCCAAGCAGAAAAATATTAAAAATCTATACCTACATATATTTTAATATGACTGTGAAAACAAAAGAGAAAAAAAAATCTTTAAAGTTTTCAGGGGAAAAGGACGTGAATTGTCTTCAAGACAATAATTAAAAATTAAAGAGCAATAATTAAACTGAAGTTGACTTCTGGCTAGAAACAAAGCCAGAAAATAATTGAGTGATAGCTTCAAAATGCTGAAATAGTATAATAACATAGGCTTCTATACCATGCCAATATATCCTTCAAGAATGACAGTGAAAGACATATTCAGATAAATGAAACAAAATTAGTCACTAGGACATCATCACTACAAGAAATTACTAAAGGGTGTTGATCAAATAGAAGGAAGATTATCCCAGTTGGAAAGTTGGATATAAAGAATATGTGGATATTTTTTAACTGCAAAAAAAAGAAGAAGAAGAAGAAGAAAAAGCAACATTGGTGACATGGTTACACAGCATAAGTAGTGCAAGAGTCCGAAATCCGTGTATGGGCTAAATTGTTGTAAGGCATTTTGCTTTATCTAGAAGAGGGATAAAGTGTTATTTAGCATTATCTTTGATGACTCAAGGCAACAGTCCGTAACGTCTAAGGTAACTTCTAAAGCACAGTAGAAAGATGTATGACACTAAACTAATAGAAGAAAATGGAATAAAAGTCCCACTCAATATAAAAGGAAGATAGAAAGGAGAGGAAAAGGAAACAAAACCAATAGAAAGCACTGAATAAAATGGTAGGTTTTTTTATTGTGGATTCATCACTAATTTATATTAAATGTAAATAGCAAATGCCCAAAGTCAGAATTTGTCAGACTGAATAAAAATAAATGCTGTTTGTAAGAAGCATATGCAAAATCTAAATATACAGAATGCTTACAAGTTAAAGGATAAAAAAAGATACCATGAAAACAGCATCCGCAGGAAAGTGGGAATAACAATATTAGTGTTAGACAGGGAGGGCTTTAAAGCAGAAAACCCCACTAGACAAATGAGGGTCACTTCATAAAGATAAAGGTTTTAATTCATTGGGAAGGTTTCAGTCACAAATAGGAATATATCTAGTAACATGGCCTCAACCTTTGTAAAGCAAATGTAATAGCACTGCATAGAGAAACAAATCCGAAATAATGCTAGAAAATTTTAATCACTATCAGGAATTGGTGGAGCAACCAGAGAAAAAAAAAGAAATGGAAGGTTTGAAATACATAATTAAGAAATTTGCCTAGTGGACATTTATAGAATATTACACCTAACAACTCCAGAATGCATACTCTTTAAGAATACACACAACAAACATGTACAAAAACTATTTATGGTCATAAAGCGAGTGTCAACCAATTCAAAGAGTTGAAATCCTGCAAAGTGTGTTCTTTGATAAAAATGCAATGAAATGGGAAATCAATGACAAGATAATTTAATATGTTTAATTCTAATTCTAATATGTTGTAAAGTGTCATAGAACTAGAAAATACTTTGGACTGAAAAATGACAAAAATGCTAATGTGTATCAAACTTGTGGAATGCTGTTAATGTGGCACTTAGAAATTTGTAGTCTTAAAGGCATTTATTTGAAAAGATGAAAATAAGACTAAGCATTCTTTTCAAGAAATTATAAAAAGAACAGTGAATTAGGGCACCTGGGTGGCTCAGTAGGTTAAGCGCCTGCCTTCAGCTCAGGTCATGATCTCAGGGTCTTGGGATCGAGCCCTACATTGGGCTCTCTGCTCAGCCTGCTTCACCCTCTTCTCTCTGCCTGCCTCTCTGCCTACTTGTGATCCCCCTCTCTCTGTCAAATAAATAAATAAAAATCTTAAAAATAAAAAAAAGAACAGTGAATTAGATGCAAAAAAGCAAAAGGAAAGAAATAATACAATAAAATAACAGCAGAATTTAATAAAACATAAAAATTTGAAGAAAACATTCATAAATTGAGGGACAGAATTTAATAAAACAAAAAATAGAAATGTCTTCTGATTTTAGTAGAATGTAGTAGGTAGCTGCAACATTTAGGGAAAATAATGGACACATTGTAAACATATTTTTAAAGACACTGGAGAGCTATGGAAATGGAAGGCAGAGAAGAAAGTCCTTCCTAAGGGATCTGCGATCACTGGCCATTTTCTTGTCTTGGGGCAGTAGCCGAGTTTGGGTACAAGCTGGGACTCAGGCTTGCCAAGGCAGAAGATCTTTATTTATTAGCGGAAACAGAAACCAACAAGGCATTTAAAAATCAGTGTGGCGGGACGTGATGGATTACAGTCGAGAGGGGCCCCGAACATATGACCAGATTTCCCCACAGAATGTCAGCAGTAGGTTTTTTGTGGATAAACCTCTTACTAGTGAAAACATGTTTGAATCTATCATGAGTTTTTTAGCCAGCTGTTTCAGTGGTGATCTTCACTCAGTCTCATGGATTTAACCATTGTTAATTTATTGTTCCATGATTTTTTTCGTCAGAAATAGCTGTATATCCTGACTTGCCTACCTCACTGATACTTGTTAGCTTAGCACTGATAACCCTTCAGTGCGAGTTTTTGAGCTCAGATTAAGATGGAGATTTTTCGGGACGCCTGGGTGGCTCAGTGGGTTAAAGCCTCTGCCTTCGGCTCAGGTCATGATCCCAGGGTCCTGGGATCGAGTCCCGCATCGGGCTCTCTGCTCAGCAGGGAGCCTGCTTCCTCCTCTCTCTGCCGGCCTCTCTGCCTCCTTATGATTTGTCTATCAAATAAATAAATAAATCTTTAAAAAAAGATGGAGATTTTTCTAAGTAAGAAAACTAACCTTATCCACTACTATGGAATACTGAATGGCTTTGGAAATTAACTTTTGCTGTAGACTTGATAATATTTTTTAAATTAATCCAACCTAAAATTACAAGGCAAAACAGCTTATATGGCAGAATTTACACTACGGGAAAGTCACTTCAATGGCAACTAACATTGAATCACAAGCAATGGCAACCTGCTTTTTATACTTCCTTTGCCTGTCACAAGTTAAAACAAGAAGCAAGATTTTAATCCCCATACATATTTGCAGTGGATATGTTATCTGAGTTTACACCTTCAGGAGCATTTTGTGGACCTTGAAACAAGTGCAAAGGAAATTATCCTATTTCAAAGTCTCTTTAACTGTGTGAAGGAGGAATGTCCCACTTAACTTCCAACTGGAAGTGATTAATATGTGTCGTAATGACATGCTAAGAGGGAAATATCAAGAGAAGAATCTAATGGAGTTCTGTAAGTGCCCCCCAGACATAGATATGCACAATTAAAAGCATATGCTCATGGTTGATATCGGTGTTGGCAGCACTTATCTGTGTGACAGACATTTTCAAAGCTGATGGGGATGGGTGTCGGGGGTCTCATTGTAAATGTTTATCTGCTATTGGGGATATGTAATCAATTTTGAAGCTCTGAACCTCAATTAAGCAAAATGTTATCCTCTAAATAAGACTTCTGGGGTGCCTGGGTGGCTCAGTGGGTTAAGCCTCTGCCTTCAGCTCAGGTCATGATCTCAGGGTCCTGGGATCAAGCCCGGAATTGGGCTCTCTGCTCAGCAGGGAGCCAGCTTTGCCCTCTCTCTCTGCCTGCCTCTCTGCCTACTTGTGATTTCTCTGTTAAATAAATAGATAAAATCTTAAAAAAAAAAAAAAGACTTCCATTTTTCTTATTAGTAGACTCATATTAAAAACAAACCTGTAGTCAAATATTATTACTGCCTTTGAATTTTATCAAAAATTTTGTGAAAATATCTTCTCCTGTTGAGGACCTATATAATATCCTTGATTTTATTTACTGGCCCACAAAGCCTAAAATATTTACTATCAGGCCCTTTGTAGAAAACATTTATCAATTCCTACTATGTAGCAGTTAAAACGATGAAGCAGAACTAAATACAACATGGATGAGTCTCACAAACATAGTATTGAAAGAAGCCAAATCCTAAAAAGAAATCTACAGTATGAGTTTAAATCCACACAAAACTATGGCATTTAAGAATGCATGCTTAGGAGGTAAAGATACAAAGAAAATCAAGGAAGTAAATACTGTAAAAAATAAAAATCAAAATAGTGATGACTTTTAGAGGATAGAGAGAGGGTTGTGATTGCAAAGGAGGAAGTGGGAACTTAAAGGACTTCTTGACCTGGGCGATATTTACACCGATGAATATTTAACATGAATTCACTAAGCTGCACATCGGTTTTATGTTATTTTCTCATATATGTCACATTCCTTAATTAAAAGCTAGAAATATGTATGCATACATACAAATGTGGATGGACTCATGAGGCCTACAATACACACCAAATATTTCTGGAAAGATCAACAAGAAATGGGTTTAGTATTTGTTGGAAGACCTGAGGACTGGGGAGAATAGACATACTCTCCGCACATTTATATCCTTTTGTAGTTTGACTTCTTTACAGTGTCCACATATTAAGTTTTCAGTTATAATTCAGTTAATGTAAGGATGGTAAGTCCTGTGATTTGGAAACAGACCCTGTGAGTTAAGAAACATTTGGATCATGGGGCTCATAAGTGGCAGAGCTGGGCCGTCTGGCGTTGTCTGGCTCCTCAACCAAGGGTTTGTGTAATTGCATCACAGTAGTTTTTTGGATGTATAGGTCTGATAATGATTGTTTCTTAAAAGATCGCATAATCAAACATTTGTGGGGGTTTTTTCTGTTTCTTTACAGATTATCTCTTTTAAAAGAAGCTGTACAGATCATCATATGGAATTCCAGTAATCTGTGCTTCTCCCAAGATGTGCAGCTCTTATGGACTTGTCAATGTGTACATGAGGAAAGATCTTTCTTCTCCCTAAACTTCCAATAATTTAAAATTATTTTCAGTAATTACAATCAAATGAAGGAGTTTATTCTCTTTAGTGTTTCGCAGATGCTCTACTTCAAGAGAAAATTTTCTCATGTCTCATTTCAGCATTTTGTTAACTAGGAGGATATTCTGGCTTGCTGAATCAAACAAAAAGAAATGTTACTGAATATTTCTTAAGTAGTTTTGGCTTGATATTCATAATGCATTGACCTTATCTGCTAAGTTTAGAAGTATGCACACCCCATGACCTGGCATTTCATCTCCTAAATACATACTCAGCAAAAATACATGGATATGTGCACCAATGGGCATGACAAGAATGTTCACAGCAGCACTTTTCATGACAGCCCCTAAATTAGAAACCCAAACCTCCACTGACAGTGGAACAGAAAAATAAGCTGTGGTATTCAGTGGCCCATCAACTTACCATTGAGACTAGCAGAAGAATATTCATGCAACACCCACAGAGAGGATGCTTTGGGGGAGCAATCTGCCCATCCTGTGTATTGACTAACATGAGGATCCCTCCTCAGTTAAATATTTGTAAATAGGGAAAAAACCTAAAACATAAACAAATCTATGTGGGCCCCATATCCACATTACTCTGACAACAGAATAAAAACCTATCTTAGAAAATACCCTTCTCTAGGAAACCAGAAAAGCTTCAGAAGCTATCTGCTTGGTGAGGAGGCAAAAAGAAATGGGCTCCTGGGAAACTGCAGCTGAGAATAAGAAGAGCAGACACCAGCAGATGCAAAAGAAAGCTGGCTACGATGAAAAAAATACAAAAAGATTTAAAAATCCGTGGAACACATTTGGATGCAGTTAAAAGAACAGAAGTACCAAAGCAGAGAATAAGATGCAGTTAAAAGAACAGAAGTACCAAAGCAGAGAATAAAAGAGGTGATGTTGCCAACAAACTTCCTGTCGTCCTATATGGTTTGGGAAGGATAAAGAGATGAGAATGACAAAGAGGTTAGCTCTGGATCACCAGTCCTAAAGCAATGGAATTCTTAAAGAAGGAATCAAAACAAATAAAGTTATAATAAAAGATTTTCTGAGCTGAAAAAATACTTGTGCATATAAATTTGAAAAGATTTATTTTTACCTTGTATTAGGAAAACAGTGATCAGGGTAACTTTTTTTTCACCGGAGAATCACTGACAGGAAGGTACTGCACAGGTAAAGAGTCAGCTGCGTTTTGCTTTGGTCCTTTAAAAATCTAACCTGGGGGCGCCTGGGTGGCTCAGTCAGTTAACCCCCTGCCTTTGGCTCAGGTCCAGATCCCAGCACCCCCCCCCCACCTTGCTCAGCAGGAAGCCTGCTTCTCCTGCTCCCTCTGCTTGTGCTTGCTCTATCTCAAATAAATAAGTAAAATCTTTTTATTATTTTTTTTATAATAATTTTTTTTAAGATTTTATTTGTAAATAGGGAGAGAAATCACAAGTAGGCAGAGAGGCAGGCAGAGAGAGAGAGAGAGGAGGAAGAAGGCTCCCTGCTGAGCAGAGAGCCCGATGCGGGACTCGATCCCAGGACCCTGAGATCATGACCTGAGCCGAAGGCAGCGGCTTAACCACTGAGCCACCCAGGCGCCCCAATCTTTTTAAAAAATAAAAAGAAATAAAAATAAAAATGCTAACTTGAATGAGGGAACAGTTACCTGTACAAAAGAAAATCAGGAACGCAAGACAAAATGAGAAGCAGCAATGAGGCATGGTGGGTTAGAAGATAGGGGCAGGGCAGAGGTGTTATCCAATAGCAGGCGACAGCAGACTTACTCTGTAAGGAGTCAGATAGTAAGTAATTTAGGTTTTGCGGGCCAAAGAGTTTCTGCTGCAATTACTCAATTCTGCCATCATAGGGTGAAAGCAGCAATGGATAACACGTGGAAGGAACATGGCTACATTACAATGAAACTTGACAAACTGGCAGCAGCCAGATTTGGCCCATGACCTGTGGTTTGCCCATCTCTGCTATATAAGCTGTGAACCAAAAATCAAATATCCACTTTGAAAAAGTGGTCAAAGTGGCTTTGAATAGTTAGCTATAATAATGATAATGAGATAGAATATTTTCTAAAACAATTTTTATGCAGTCTTCTAAAACTAAGATTTGTATTTAGACGTAAAGGAAAATACAGGGTTTTAGAGAATTCTCATTAGCTAATTGAAGTTTACCAGGAAGGGAAACTTTCTTCTGTTACTAGCATCCTTCTACTTAAAATGACTTTACTTAAACTACCTGAACCTTAATAACCTTTAAAACACCTTCAATGATGAGTAAAACTCATGTTTAAAGCCATGTGATCATGGCAACCAAAGCCATGTGGTTGTTGGGACTAGACTAGTATAATTGGTGGCAATACACAATCACAATGAACTGATTTGTAAGTTAGAAAACTTTGTTTCATGGATGTTTAATCATGTATCTTGAATCCTTGTGCCACTTAAAGGCACTTCCTCTTTTCAACATCCTTAAGAACAGGCAAAGTAGAATCCAAGGAAGAAGTGTGTAGTGTGAGTTAAGGGTCTCTCTGGGGTGAGAAACTCAACACAGAATTGTTAGAGATTCCAAATCCTTAAGTGCAGAACTCCCAGACAGTTTGAAGTCTGAGTATATGTTGACTGAAGAGAACTCTCATCCCTCTCCTCAATTCTGGACCATGGTACCCACTTGTGAGTAGAGTTGCACCTACTAAGATGACTGGGGGTACTTTCATGCAGCAGGCTCCACAGAGAGGCTTACAGACCCAGCTACCAGTAGAGTGGGGAATGCCAGGGGGCAAGCATGCGCTAAGCAGTGGAGTAGCATGGACGTTAAGCACTATGCTCTGGAGCCAGGTAGGTGGTCTGGAGCGAAATCCCAGTCCAATGACACTGTGTCCTCAAACAAGTTACTTAATCTCTTTGAGCTTTAGCTTCCTCATACCTAAAAGGATATAAGTATAGAATGTACGTCATGGGGTTGGTATGAGGATGTAATGAATTCATTCATGTAAAAGGCTTAGGACAGTAGCTGGCATATGGTAAGCATTCAGTAAGTACCACTTAGCTATTTTTATTATCACTATGGTATAGAAGCAAAGGCTATGGGTAGAGCAAAGTCACACCATCTACTGCTATGTAGAAAGTGGCTCAGTGAGTGTCAGAATCTAACCAATTAGATGAATTCCTCCATCTAACTTGGGGATGAGTAAAAGAAAGAGAGAGAGGGATGAGTGCTCGTGTTCTTTACAATCTTGAAGCGTTGACAGTAAGGGCTCACTCTCTACCAAACACCAGAGCAGCAGAAAGAAGACATAAGTATTGTGAAGACTTTCCCAGAAAACTAAAACATTAAAGGAGGGTTCTTTTATTATAAGTGTCAAATGTTGAGGAAACATTTGGAATCAAAGGCTATATTAGTTCTTAACCAGGGCTGCATGCTAAAATCATTGAGTACTTTAAAAAAAATCGGTTCTTGGGACTCAGCAGATGAATTAAGATAGAATCTTTAGAAATGGGGCCAGGCAGGGATATATTTTTTTAAAGCTTCCCAAGTGATCTAATGTACGTTCACACTTCAGAATAGGAGAAACCTTTCCCAAGGGAACTATCCTTTCCCAAGTATTTACCATTCAGAAACTTACCATGGGAGACATGTCCTTAGTCTAGGCTTTAATGATATTTTATTTCTAAAGCCTCAGGGATTCCAAAGACCATAGAAAAAAATTGTAGGAGCAAACACAGATACTGGGCACAATCATAACACTTGGGCTTCTTCGTCTGCCATTGCCCATATCGCACTTGCCTGTAATTCCTGCATAATCATCTCTCTGGACTGTTAGGTCTGAGGGGAGGGCAGGAGCCTTCTGAGTACATTTGTTTTTATTCCTGGTGCCTAGCACAGTCTCTGGCACATGGTAATCTCTCAAGTATTTATTGAATGAAATTCTACGTAATGTTTGTAAAAGCAAATACTTGTATGATTTTGAAGAACATTTGTGATGTCTTGGTATTTTGTGGTATGAAATGAGTTCTCAAGAATAAAATTCTAATTTATAATATTCACTTGTAGCAAGTAACTTCTTGTGATTCAACTGGTGAATGTTATGAAGGAACCAAGTAAGCCATAAAGGGCATATGGACCTTCCATACCACATCCTGAAGGGAGTTTATGCCCTTCATTTTGGACAAACAACATTAACAACTTAAAAACCTCCAACAGAGGTTTAGAGAAGAGGCATAAATGTTCTTCTCAATATTTTTAATAAAGACATATTAAAACATTACCATAAAAATAGCTTCTAATTAGGGGCACCTGGGTGGCTCAGTGGGTTAAAGCCTCTGCCTTCGGCTCAGGTCATGATCCCAGGATCCTGGGATCAAGCCCCGCATCGGGCTTTCTGCTCAGCAGGGAGCCTGCTTCCTCCTCCCTCTCTCTCTGCCTGCCTCTCTGCCTACTTGTGATCTCTGTCAAATAAAATAAATAATCTTTTTAAAAAAATAGCTTCTAATTATGACAGAAGAGACCAGCAATTCTCCTCTACTAACATACAGATAGGTAAATAGCTATAACTAGACAAAATTATCAAAAACACCCATTTTAGGGCACTAGAAATCTATTAGAGATGGCCAACAGGTCTACACTACCCCCCAACACCCATGCAGCTCATTCTGCATGAATGGCCGTCTTCTAGTCCAGCAGCTTTGCTGAGGAAAGAGTTGATTTTGGGTGAGGAGATGGAGAGAAATCTAATGGTACTACATGCTAAAGGTAGCATCTTCTCAGTAGTTTATAGAAAAATCAGGAATCCATAAAGTTTTAGATGATCTGAACAACACTACTCACTGCTTTAACCTAATGCTAATCAGAACACTACACCTATGACAGGATATACATTCTTTTCAAGTGTACATAGGACATTTGCTGAGATAGGCCATATCCTGTGCCTTAAAACAAGTCTCAATAAATTTCAAAGAATTGAAATCTTAAGAAATATATTCTCTGGCCACAAATAATTAGAAATCAAAAGGGGAAGAAATAAGGTTAGAAAATTCCCAAATGTGGACATTAAACAATCTATTTCAAATAAATTTTGGATCAAATAAGAAATCACAGTGGAAGTTAGAAAATACTTTGACTTGAATTATTGAGAAAATACAACTTTGAAATTTATGGGATGCAGCTAAAACAGTACTTAGGGAGAAATAGTTTTATAAACTCATATGAGAAAAGAGGTTTAAAACCAAGTAAGTTTACACAATAGGAAAAAATAAACCCACGTTTAAGAAGTCAGGTGGAGGGGCGCCTGGGTGGCTCAGTGGTTTGGGCTGCTGCCTTTGGCTCGGGTCATGATCTCAGGGTCCTGGGATCGAGCCCCGCATCGGGCTCCCTGCTCCGCAGGAAGCCTGCTTCCCTCTCTCTCTCTCTCTGCCTGCCTCTCTGCCTACTTGTGATCTCCGTCTTTCAAATAAATAAATAAAATCTTTAAAAAAAAAAAAAAAAAGAAGTCAGGTGGAAATTTTAAGACAAGAACAGAAATCAATGAACAGAAGACTTACAAAGTATAGAGATAACAAACCCAAAATTTAGTTCTTTGAAAAGACTAATAAAATTAATTCCTAGCAAAAGTTGTTTAAAAAAGAAAACACAAATTATCAATGTCAAAGGGGGTATCACCACAATGAAAGAAGGTATGTCACTACAGATTCTATAGGCATTATAAGAATAATGAGAGAATATTTGGAAAACTTATAACAGTAAATTTGATAGCTTACATGGGATGGGCAAAGTCTTTGAAACACAGAATTTACCAAAACAGATATTAAGAATAAAATATAATATCTGAATAACTCAATACCTGTTAAGTAAATTGTTTATAAAAAAATTTTCCCTCAAAGAAACCTTCATGTCCAGATGGTATGTTTCAGTGGTGAATTCATCAATTGAATAAATTCAATCCCATAAATTCATCAAACATTTAAGGATACTGATACCAGTTTTATACAAACTCAGAAAATAAAGAGGAAACACTTCCTATCACACTTTAAGAGGCTGGTAAAACCATACCAAAATCTAAAAAAAAGATAAGAAAATAAGATTAAAGATCTATAACCTTCAAGAATATAGATGCTAAAAACCACTAACAAAATGTTACCAAATCAAATCCAGCACTACACAAATGAAACAAAAAACCAGGATAATATATCAGACCAGTGGATTTATTCCAAAGATGCAAGGTTGGTTCAAATATTCAAAAATCAATATAATTCACCATATTAATAGGAGAAAAGAATAAAAGCATTATGATTGTAATGAAGAAAAAAATCCAAAATTCTATGCTCATTTAGGATTAGAAATTCTCAAAAAACAAGGCATAGAAAGGAACTTTTAAAATCTATCAAAAGAATCTGTACAAAATCCTACAACTGGCATGATAACTAATGTTGAAATACTGAATGCCACCCACTTCAAAACTAGTAACAAAGCAAGTATATTCACCACCATCTTTCTATTCAATATTGCTTCTAATTGATGCAACAAGGTAAGAGGGGATAAAGCATAAGGATTTGAAAGGAACAAGTAAAACTAAAAACATTTTGCAGAAAACATAACTGTTTGCACAGAACAACCTAAGGAAAGCTAAAGAACAACTACTAGACTTACTTAACAAAGTCAAAGGACACGGCAATATACAGAAAAATATGTGTTTCTATAGGCTAGCAACAACTGGAAGATGGAAAGAAAAATTAAGTTCTATTTACAGCAGTATCAAAAGACCTAAACACTTATAGGACTTGCCATAAATACAACATAATATTAGCATAATAGATAAATAGATAAACATTACAGAATATGGGGTCTAGATAGGCCCATTCATTTACAGTTAATTGGTTTTTTGACTAAGGTGACAAAGCTATGTAATGGGGAAAGGAAAGTCATTTCAACAACTTGTGCTAGAAAAAACTGAAGAAATAAAGGGGGGAAATGAGTCTTGATACCTACATCACACCAAACACAAAAATTAATTTGGGATAGATCTCAGAATTAAAAGTTTAAGCAATACAGCTCTTCGAATAAAACATAGGAGAATGTTTTCATGACTTAATCTGCAGAGAACCCCAAAAATACTAATTGTAAAAAAGAAAGGCTGATATGCCTATGGATTCTTCTGAGGAGAGGAATTGTTCACCATTATGACCAAGATAGACACAAAACCCAACACAGCAAGGTCTTAGGCTTCAGAAATAGGCTTTCCTGTTTCATTGATCACTTTTCTCAAAAGCAAAGCCTTAGTACAAACTACCTGTGTCATTTCCTCGCACAGTGAAGGGAACAAAGATGTACACAAAAAAGAAATTAGGCATCCACTAGCACTGGTGGTATCAGGAAAATGGCAGAGTGGCCAGCTCCAAACTCCTGACCCTCCACAGAAACACTGAAGAACAAGCAGCAACTATTAGAAACAACTTTACCAGAACTCCTGAAAAAGTCAAAGGTTTATAACAACCAAACAGATGCTGAATCAAGAAAAGGACAACTTAAAAATTTTAGGAAAGTGATCACAGGACTTCTGGGGAAGATGGCAGAGTAGGAGGATTCTAGGCTCACGTCATCCCACAGTTACACAAATATAACATCCACATCAGTATAAATAACCCAGAAAATGACTCGAAGACTGGCAGAATAGACTCTCCAGCAGCTAAATGTAGAGAAGAGGCCACAGTGAAAATGGTAGAAGGGTGATGACATGATTGGGAAATAAATCGACCCATGAGATGGGCTGAACGAGGGAGGGACCTACAGGTGTGGGGAGAGGAGAAGAGCAAACCCCAGACCAGACACCCCAGACACAAGGGACCTGTACTGGGAAGACGAATCCTCCTAACATTTGGCTTTGAAAACCACGTGACCTAACTTTGTGCATTCTTACAGTCAGTGGGGCTTAACACCTAGAATGTTAAAAATCAGTGAGCCCACCTCTGGGAGAGCTGGAGAGTGATAGGAAACTGAGTCCCTACACTTAAAGAGACAACGTAACAAACAGCCCCATGGAAATACAGCATAGAAGCAGCAGTTTGAAAAATGCTTGGCATATAGGGGAGGGAAATCTGTTCACTACTCTCAGAGCATATACTGGAGGGGCAGGGACCTTTGGGAGACTTCAGCAAGAACAAAAGAGCTTGTGAACACCATTTCCCTCCCTTGCCCCTTACCTAGAGACAAGGACACTTGTGAGAACCAGCACAATGTGAACATGCTCACTTATCTTGCTAACAATGTACCCTGCACCCCACTCCCTTCTGCAGACCACCTCCTCCTGCCCAGCCTTGGCAGGAGTTTTTGTAGGCGGCTGCAGATTCCATCTTGCAGAAGACCAGATGGGATCTTGTTAGCATTGCACCCCCCGCCTTTACCCTCATATTCTCCTGCAGATCCACCGCTTCAAACATGCCCTTGATAGGAATCCATCAAAGCAGCACCACAAGCCTGGTGGTGTGCAAGCAGGCCTAACTGGAGTAAGTCCACTCCAAAGTGACTTTTGCTCCAGAGAGAAGGGAAGAAAACCACACATACCAATTTGACTGCAACTCCAGAAGTGGGCTGAGGTAGACTTCTAGTCTGACTACAGCCTCCCCCTGCCCTACCCCGCCAAAGAAAGCTTCTCAGAGGAAAATAGAGGAAGAGTGTCCTGCAGTTCTGTGACTCAATTCAGGCCCAGTGCAGCCCCAGATTAGCTCACTAATAGCAGAGGGACTAAGCCCTGCCCATAAAAGACAAAGAAAGCCATTGCAGATGACTAGACTGAAGGCAAATATAGTTCAGTCACACGAGTAGGGCACACACAAACACACACACACACACCTGAAGTGCCAGTTTCTGGTAAAGAGGGGATATTGCACCACAGGGCATTATAGGACCTATTCTTCATAAGTCTGTGACTTCCAAAAGGAGAGGATATAGTTGACTTTCCTAACACAAACAGACACAGAGTTACACAAAATGAAGAGATAGAGGAATATGTTCCAAATGAAAGAACAAGACAAAATCACAAGACAGTTAAACGAAATGGAGATAAATAACATGTCTAATACAGGATTTAAAGAATTGGCCATAAGTATATTCAATGGACTTGAGAAAAGAGTGGAGGATCTCAGTGAGACCCTCAACAAAGAGATAGAAAACATAAAAAAGAACCAATCAGAAACAAGGAACTCAATAACTGAAATTAATAATACACTAGAGGGAATAAATAGTAAACCACAGGAAGCAGGAGAACAGGTCAGTGAACTGGAGGACAGATTAATGGAAAATAATCAAGCTGAATGAACAGGAGAGAGAAAAAAATAATATAAAGTGAAAATAGATTAAAGAAACTCAGCCATACCGTCAAGCATAATAACACTCACATTATAGATTCAAAAAGGAAAAGGAGAGAAAAGGGGAGGAGAAAATTTTATTTGAAGAAATAATAGCTGAAAACTTCCCAATCTGGGGAAGGAAACACAAATTCAGATCCAGGAAGCACAGAGAGACTCCCCCCCCCCAAATCAACCCAAGGAAGTCCACACCAAGACATAGTAATTAACATGGCAAAAAGTAATGATAAAAGAGCACAAGAAAACAGTTACATATAAGGAAAAGCATGCAAGGGTATCCGTTGGTTTTTCAGCAGAAAACAGGCCAGAAGGGATACATGATATCATCAAAGTCCTGAAAGAAAAAAACCTGCAACCAAGAATACCCTCTCCATCAAGGTTATCATTCATCTGTTGATGGACATCTACCTGTTCTCCCCACGCTCCACCGCTAGGGCAATACCCCTTGAGCAGCCTCGCTCTGTTCTTTCTAAATATAAAGGTTCCTTGACCTGGTGACACATTCCGTGAATTCACCCCGAGGAAACTCTCTAGGCTTCTCTGATCTGCTCTCCCCTAAGAGAGGCTCAGCAGCTCGGCCTTTCTGGGGTCTGCCACAGACCCCATGAAGAGTGGAAGGCAGGGACTGAATTTCTCCTACTTGCCAGCTGTGCTTGGGGCTCAGGAAGACCCTCAACGCTGGCATCGGAGCATCCGTCTGCTGCCCTTACTAACTACCGTGGCTTTTCCAGCTGTTCTCATAGCTGTAGCTTCGAGGCTGCCTCCTGTCGAGGCTGTGCTTTCAGATGGGCAGAGGCCTAGCTGTCCTATAGGCTTCCTCCCGCCTGCTGGTGCAGGAGCTCACAAGAGCCCCCAGAAGATTCCTCTAGAAACCTGAGAAGAGTTTTTTTGCCTCAGTGATTTTAGAACCTGTTCCTAGTTCCCTGTTGCTGCTGTAAATAATTCACCATTTTTATAAGTGAGATAAGGCCAGGCCCTTGTGAGCCAGGAGAGATTTGAGATGATGATGAAAGCCGTGTATTTTGCCCACAACCCAAGGACTTCTGGCAAGCTGACCCACCTAAACTGGGATTCTGCCCTTTCTCCCCCTAGACACAGAAATGTCTATCTTTACAAAAGATCTACTTTTTTTTTTTTTTCAGAGTGGTTATAGGTTCACAGAAAAATGAAGAGGAAGGTACAGACATTCCCCGTATGCTATCTGACCCTGCACACGCTCAGCCTCACAGCCAGCCCCTTATCCACACCCCCCAGAGAATGGTACATTTGTTGCAATCAGTGAAATGACATTGACACATTGTGTCAATGACTCAAAGTCTATAGTCCACATTAGAGTTCACTCTTGGTGGTGTCCATTCTATGGATTTGGAGAAATGTTTGATAACATGTATCCACCATTACAGTATCACACAAGAGTGTTTTTCCTGCCTTAAACAGTCTCTGTACTCCCCAAAAGACCTACTTTTAATCTTGGAAATAAAGGTTTCCTGGAGCGAGTTCCTATTCTTTTCCGGCTTCCCACCACCAGCTGTAGTCATGGCCTGTTGGTCATAGCTTTGCAGGATATCAGAGGTACCACCAGGCCCAGAATACAGCCCCCAGGGCACCCTAGACAGGCTGCTTCCCCCAGGAGCCCAAGCCAGTATCTCACCTCTTCTAGGACCTCCCTGTCTGAGGCCCAAGTCAACCTCCTAACCAGTGGGACTTATAATCCAATGCTCCCCAGCCCTAGCAGAATCCCCTCTGGACAGATAGAAACTGGCCTGACAGAAAGGAGTCCCATGGCCATAGGTCCCAGTCACCACTGCGGCTGAAGCTCCAATAGTGAGACACGTGCACCATCTTATTTCTGCATTTGGATGAGGACAGCAAGGTGAACAACCACTGGATAAGGGTTGACCTAGATTCTAGTCCTCCTCACATCCAGGAGAGGAAAATTGAGGGGAAGAGAAGAAACCAGTTTAGCTGAGAAGCAAGAAAACCATATTTATTCTTGCTTTTCTTATCAGGAGAGCTTGATGAAAATATCTAATTCAGGATAAAAACAATTTAAATCAGAAACATGTGTAAGGCAGTCCAAATTTTCCCAAGATGACCATGATAATTGTTTAGAAATCTCTAGTTCTTATCCCTGTCCATCTAACTGATCAGTTTCCCTCGCCCTTTCTCCTCTTCTTCCCCTTTGTCCTTCCCCCAAGACCCAGCTCTACTGTTGTCAGAAGAACATACCTAGTCCACTCCCCACGCCTACCATAGAACATTTTTTTAAAACAAAGCAAGTAGAAGAAACATATCCTGGGAAACCCACTGCTTTTGGCTTTTGTCTATTCTTTTCCCTTAAGAGCTAGAACAGCCATCAAGCTCCTCCCAGGGAACCTGAAGGATCAGGCTGCAGGATGTGGGACTGCTGGTTCCTGGCCGGCCTGGAGGAGGACAGAGCCTTGGACCCATTCTCTGGTTCCTGGTCATCTGTCAGTCCCAGCACTAGAGCTGCAGGTCACGCTCCCCTGCAATGGGCTTAGCCCCCACCCCTCCCTCTTCCTCTCTCCCTGGGTGCCCTCTCTCACCTGAACATGCTGCCCTCGCTCATCATCTTGTCAAGTAACACTGTCCAGAAAGGTGGCTTAGACAAAGGAACACATATGTTAGGAGACCTAGGTTCAAATTAACTTTGCCCCAGAGACACAGCACAGAGAGCATCAGTTGCATGAATTTGCACAGAACCAGTTAGACCAAACACATACTAGCAACACTACCCCCCATCCCCAGCATTTTACAGTGAAGACTGGAGAAAAAAGTGGGGGCACGTAATGAGAGTAAATACGGTAATAGGTTCATTTGCTAGTTGGAGCTCTGGACTTGGGACTTAGGAGTGCCAGATGGGGGCCACAGGGAGCCTACAGCCTACGTCTGACCTGGACTGAGATGTAGGTGAGAGACAAGATTGGCTCACATCCTGGGAAATAACCTAGGTCGGAACTCTAGCAGGAGCCACAGCCTCTCCCCGGGGCAAAGTGTTCACCACAGTAACAAGCGGAAGAGGAAGGTAATGCTTCAGTCTGCAGCACGGCAAGGACTTGAAGGCTGCCGAGCTTCTCCCTGATCCTTTGTTCCTGCTTATTCAGAGCGGACCCCAAAGGAGAAGTCACAGCAAAGAAGTTGCCACCAAGCAGGTATGGGTTTTCTTTCTTCCTTTCTCTTTTGCCAGGGGCAGATTGCCTCCCCAGATCCCTGAAAAAAAAAAAAAAAAAAAAAAAAAAGTGGGAACGCAAACATATCTTAACATTTGAGGCCCACACCGTAGAGGGTCATATTGGCCTTACAGCTGTTCAGCTTTCCAGGATGGAAAAAAACGTGCAGATAATCACTTAATATCGAGTTCCATTAACCATGCTTCCTGATCATGCACCTGCCCCCTAAAGAAATAATCACAATGGAAATCTCAATTTTATATCAGCCACAATGAGTCATACACACAATCGGCCCCCTCTCTGTTGCAGAGTTGGAGTCTCCTGATCCAGAAAAATACCCAGGTGCGGGGTTGTGGGGGCTGGGAGCAACTCAGCCCTGGTTCCTGTCAGTCCTTGGGGCCAGGGCAGAGACCCAGCTGCAGGACAGTCACGGGGCCTGATCTCCTCTGCAAGGGGTCCCTCAGAGGCTCTTCCAAACCCCTCCCCAGCCCTCAGGCTGAGTTGGCTTTGGCCCAGTCTGTGTTCTACCTTTACTTGCCGGGGTAGGCAGCCTGGCCTGCAGAACAAAACCTCTTCTACATGAGCTCAGTGCCACCCTTCTCCCCACAAAGCAGCCCAGCAGTGTTTGAAGGTAACACCATGTGTGGGGATGGTCAGGAGTTACCTCTGAGGCCACTGAACCTTGATTCAGTGAGTCAGCGGCGACAGGCACTAGACTCCTCACACACGGGATGGCTGTGTGACTTTGGTGCTGGCTGGAAAGGTCAATGGTCAGCACCAAGGTGGCCAAGGTGACTGGATTATTTCCACTGTGATGGATGTTTGATCTCAAATGATATGGCCAGAGTCCAGAATGTTCTAAGCAAGGCCCCAGAGGCTACTACTTATTTAAGTAGTTGGTTCATAAGAAAGATAAATTTTTCCATATACTTATTAAGTATAATTTTCAATATCCTTTTGAAAATGTCTTTAAGTTATATTACAAACTTAAATCTAAACCAGGGATTGGCAAACTATGGTGTGCATGCCAAATGTGAACCACCAGATTTTTTTTTAAAGATTTTATTTATTTATTTGACAAAGACAGAGAGAGAGCGAGCACAAGCAGGGGGAACAGGAGAGGGAGAAGCAGGCTCCCTGCCAAGCAGAGTCCGATGTATGGCTCAATCCCAGAACCCAGGGACCAGAATCTGAGCTGAAGGCAGAAGCTTAACCAACTGAGCCACACAGGCGCCCCCGCCACCAGCTGTTCTTATAAATAACATTTTATTAGAACACAGCCATGCTCATTAATGACATATTATCTACAGCTGCATTTGCCCTTGGACAACAGAATTGAATACTTGCAAAAAAGACAATATTGCCCCCAAAGCCTAAAATATTAACTATATGGCCCTTTACAGAAAAAGTTTGTCAAGTCCTAGTCTCAAGCTATCAAATTTTTCTTCAATTATTATGAATGAACATAATAAACAACCACAAAACTGATTAAACTATTGTTAGTAGGTAATAGCTTTTTAAAGTGATGAAGCCTGATTACATGCTTTTTGTAAAATAATGGATCCAAAAGTTAAAAATAGAACTACCTTACGACCCAGCAATTGAAATACTAGGTATTTACTGAAAGGATACAAAAATACTGATTTGGAGGGACACACGCACCCCTATGTTTACAGCAGCATTATCAACAACAGCCAAATTATGGAAAGAGTCCAAATGTCTATTGACTGATGAATGGATGAAGAAGATGTGTGTGTGTGTGTGTGTGTGTGTGTGTGTGTGTGTAATGGAATATTACTCAGCCATCAAAAAGATGAAATCTTTTTTCCCGTCATTTGCAGTGACGTGGATGGAGCTAGAGAGTATAATGCTAAGCAAAATAAGTCAGTCAGAGAAAGACAAATACCATACGATTTCATTCACATGGAATTTAAGAAACAAAACAGATGAACATGGGGCAAAAAAAGAGAGAGGCAAACCAGAAAACAGACTTTTAACTATAGAGAACAAACTGAGGGTTGACGGAGGGAGGTGGCGTGGGATGGGTTAAATGGGTGATGGGCATTAAGGAAGGTACTTCTTGTGAGGAGCACTGGGTGGTTATATGTAAGTGATGAATCACTCAGTTCTACTCCTAAAACTACACTGTATGTTAACTGACTAGAATGTAAATAAAAACTCAAAACAATAAATAAAAAAAAATAAAATGATGATTCAGGATAGATAAAGCTAAATTCTCCTTAAGCCATCCTGCCAGTGCCAGTCCCCTGTCCCCACGAAAGCAACTGCTATAACCAGTTTGGTACATTTATCGCCAATCCTCCGCATTCACAGATACGTACATGTACTAGCAAACTGTTTGTTGTCATATTATTCTCATTCTGGTTTTCCACCCAACAAACTTTTCATATCCATATTCCATATGGAGACTTTCTATCTCTGTATATAGCTCTACCTCAATAATTTTGTATGGATTATACATAGAATATGTGCGTCTTATTTTTTTCAAAGTTTTCTACTTATTTTGGGGGGGGAGGGGCAGAGGAAGAGGGAGAGACTCTTAAGCAGGCTCCAGACCCAGCTTGGAGCCCCACCTTGGACTCCTCCCAGGACCCTGAGATCATGGCCTCAGGCAAAATTGAGAATCGGAAGCTTAACTGATTGAGCCCACCAGGTGCCCCAGAATATGTGCATTTTAATTTTTGATGTTATCAAATTGCCCTCCACGGTGACTGCAACAATTCATACTCCCTCCACAGAGAATGACAGTTACTGTTCCTCCATACCCTGATGCTTGCTGTCTATTAAACATTTATGGTTTTTCTGATGAGATGAGTGAAAATAGTAACCCATTTGTAAAATATGTAAATGTCCCTGATTACTAATGTGTTAGTTTGCAGAGCTGCCATAATAAAACACCACATGCTGGGGGGCTGAAACTCCAGACACTTATATTCTCACGGTGCTGGAGGCTCAAAGCCAAGATCAAGGAGCTGGCAGGTGTCACTCCTTCTGAGGTCTGGCTGTGTCCTCCCATAGCTTTCTGTGAGAGCCCAGCTCTGGTAGCTTGCCTTCCAGATTTCTCCTTCTTACATGGACATCAGTCATATGGGATTAGGCCCCACCCTAATGACCCCATTTGAACTTAATTGCCTCTTTAAAGGTACACTTAGAGATATAGTCACATGCTGAAATGGGGGTGGGGGACACACAACTAGTGTTGCACTAACAACTAGTGCAATTGGGCATCATTTTATATCATTCTTGGCCATTGTATTTCCTCTTCTTTTTTTTTTTTTAAAAGATTTTATTTATTGATTTGGCAGAGAGAGATCACAAGTAGGCAGAGAGGCAGGCAGAGAGAGAGGAGGAAGCAGGGTCCTGGCTGAGCAGAGAGCCCGATGCGGGGCTTGATCCCAGGACTCTGGGTTCATGACCTGAGCCGAAGGCAGAGGCTTTAACCGACCGAGCCACCCAGGCGCCCCTGTATTTCCTCTTCTTAATTGCCCATTCATATTCTTAGCTCATTTTATATGGGGTTATTTTCTTCTACTTACTTGTAGGATTCTAATATTTATTCTTGGTGCTAATCCTTTGATATACATATAATAAATATTCCTGCTAAGTCTGTGACTTGTTATTTAACTTTGTTTACATCATGTTTTTTAGTCAACAGAAGTATTTACTGTTATTGTTATTGCTGTTATTATTTTGAGTTAGTTGAATTTATTAATTTTCTCCTTTATGGATTTTGTTTTTTGGGGCTTATGTAGGGAAGCCTTCTCAACCTCCTAAGATTATGATGATAATAAAGTATTAGCATACTTTCTTTAAATAACTTTATCACCTAAAAAAAATAGGCTTTTAGTCCTATATTCCAAATTAAGTTTGCCCTCTCCCTAGTCATTTGAACATTCCCTCTATTGTGTACTAAATTCTCATTTTTACATGTCTGCTGCTACTTTAAAAAAAAAATGCATTTCCTATTCTATCATAGGAAATATTATAGAGTCAATTTCTATTATAGCTTTACTGTTTCTAATTGATTTTTTTACTGACATATACAAAATCTATTTTGTGTTTGGTGTTATTTTTTTTTAAATATTTATTTATTTATTTTAGGGAGAGAGTTGGGGGGAAGGGGCAGAGGGAGATGGAGAGAGAAACTCAAGCAGACTCATCACTGAGCACAACATGGGGCTCGATCTCATGACCCTGAGATCATGACCTGAGCCAAAACCAAAAATCAGACATTTAAGTGACTGAGCCACCCAGATGCCCCAAAAATCTATTTTGTGTTTTGATATTTTGTCTGGTCATTTTACTTAATTCTCTTAATACTTGTAAAACTATCAATTGATTCTGTTGGAACTTCCTGGTAGACAACTATATTATATATATAAAAGAGTTTTGTTCTTGCCTTCCTCATCTTTACACAGAGAAAAATATTTTTTTCTCTTACTGCCTTTTCTTGGCCTTCTAGCACAATGCAGAGTAATAATTAAGACTGAGGAGAATCTCAGGGCTGATGCATACAGTTGTAGGAGTTGTGCACTGCACAATTCTAGGGACACCATTCACAAATCCTTTGATGTCTAGGTATTTTTTATCACTGATTTTTGTTTTGAAGATTTTAATTATTTGAGAGAAAAGAGGAGAGAGAAAATGAGCTGGGGAGGAGCAGAGGGAGAGGGAAAAGCAGATTCTGCACAGAGTCAGATGCAGGACTCGATCCCACAACCCATGAGATCATGACCTGAGCCAGAACCAAGAGCCAGACGCTTAACTGACTGAGCCACCCAGTTCCCCCAGTGTTTCTGATTTTAATTCATTATTATTTCATACTGTGAACTCCTATTTCCTGGAGACTTCTCTGCAGGACTCTTTGACATAGGAGTGTGAGGGGACTCTTCTTGCATACAGGAGCCTTCTAAGTGTCAGGATTTTCAGGGGACTGGGAAGAGTTCCCTGCCATCCAACACCTGTTCATCCACCTGCCTTATCCCCTGAACTTCTGTGAAACACTGAAATAACAATATCCAAATGAAAATTAAGATAAAGAGATACATCCAAATTCCTCATGTAATGTCAGAAACAACTCTCCTGGGTCTGGATGAATTCTAGTCACATTCTGAAACGCTATGCAGTAGGAACACTGCAAACACATAGAAGAGACAGGCAGTTGACTCAGAGGTCATTGTGCTCTGTTAAATATTGGAAGATGGTACGGGGTGTACTTTTAACTTGGGCTGATACCAGCTTTCAACCCTGATCTATGTCTAGGAACAAATTTTTTTGACCCCTTGGGTCTGATGACTGCATCCCAGATGCACAAAGGCCAAACTGCATGGCCACCTGAAGATAGCAACAGACTTCTCACTTGAATTTATGCAATGTAACATTTCCTCTCTGAGTTTCTTCTGGGTGCCTGTCCCATGCCAGGGCCAAGGAGTGGGGGACACTTTTGTTCACAGTATTTGATCCATTAAAAGAAAAAAAAAAAAAACTTTAAATATATGATCTCATTTTATCACTGTCTTTTGTGACAAAAAATGCAAAAAAAAAAAAAAAACAACAAAAACAAAACTTACACTGTACATAGCGTATCCATTGGCCCTATAGGAAGAATTAGAATCAAGGGAAAAGTTCTATCACTTGTTGCCTTTGTGACCTTGGACACACAACCCCAGTGGCTTCAGTCATAAAGGGGATAATAAGACTTGTCTGGCCCTGCTCAACCACAGAGAGGCCCTTCTCCGCTGACCTCACAGGTGCCCCTGCAGGAGATGATGATTTGGCAACACTTAGTAAATAGTAAAACCTGTATCATAGGAGTTAAAACCTGCCAACCTTCTCCCTTCATTGAACAAAACCAATAGTTTGCAAGCTTCACTGTCAACTTCTTAGAAATTCAATTCTTTTTTTTTAAATTTGACAGAGAGAGAGCACAAGCAGGCAAAGGGAGAGGGAGAAGCAGGCTTCCCACTGAGTGGGACTCTATTCCAGGAAACCAGGATCCTGACTCAGGCTGAGGGCAGACACCTAACTGACTGAGCCACCCAGGCACCCCAAAAACCCAAAACTTATGTAACTTCCCTTCAGCTGCTTATTTTCCCTCTTTACCCTCTGGTCAGTTCTGACATATATCCACACACATACACACATGCGTATACACATACATTTCTGATTGTATATGCTTATGATGCATGTAGATACATACATATAACTATACACATAAGACATATTACATATAAAACGTAAGTATATTATAATCCTACTGCTTCAAATAGTTTCTACCCCTAAAATCACAAGTTTTCTATCATTTTCCCCTCCACTTAGAGTCCTTGCCGCTTCAACTCCCAAGTTGCCCACTCTTGCCTCCCCGTAATCTTGACTTGGCTTCAAAGCCTTTTGATTTGACTCATTTGAAGATTAAATATATATTCATCTCCTCCCCACACCCTTTTCTTGGGAAGGAGTTATCTCACCCCCAAACGCATTTCGACTTTCAACAACAGTTTACGATACCAGTTATCTTGCATGTGTGTTTCATTACTTCCTCTAACTTCTTGAACCCTAAAAATGTTTGAATTGCCATACCCTCTACCTGCCTCTCGGTCATCTTCTCCGTTGTGTACAGCCCATTTTCCATCTGGGTTAGTTGGCTTTCTTAGGTCCTTGCTACTCAAATCAGACCAGCAGTGCTGGCAACATCCGAAACCCACCGCCAGACCCAGGGGTTGGAAGGTGCGTTTAACAAGCTCCCCAGGTGATCTGTTTGCACGTTAATGTTGGAGAATCCCTGAACTTAGATTCTAAACATGTGCTCTGGGTTACTTCACCCCATGCAGATTCTGAAGCAGACAGAGATCTTAACTGTCACCGAGGTTCCGAGGTGTGGTTCGAAAGCTAACGACCATCAACTCCAGGGCAGCTTGCTTGATTGTGACCTGGTTATCTTTTTATTCCTTACTGTAGTGCTTTGATCTACTGCTGTTCCTTCTGTTCTCTGGTTCTTCAACTATTTTCCTTCGGCTTTGTCTCTGCCTCCTGCCTTCTGCTTCCTCGAAGCCCTGCTTGGCTCCCGGGGCCGCCTTAACTGTGGGCATTAGGGCCTCCCAGGGAAGGCAGGACTGAGGTATCTGGCCACACACTTCAGTCAAATATATTGGCTTCCCTTTTAATGTTCTTTAAATATCTGATTAACATTTATTTAGTGACAAGTGATGGTATTTTTTTAATTATAGTAAAAAACACATAATATAGCATTTACCATCTTAGCCATTTTAAGTGTAGGGTTCAGTAACATTAAGTATATTTAGACTGTTGTGAAACTGATCTCCAGGTCTTTTTCCTCTTGTAAAACTGAAACTCTACCCATTAAACAGTAACTCCTTATTCCTCTCTTGCCCCAGGCCCTGGCAAACATTCTCCTACTTTTTAAACTTTATCGAGGAATAATTGCAAATATAATCATATATATTTAAAATGTAAAATGTGGGGCACCTGGGTGGCTCAGTTGGTTAAGTGTCTGCCTTCGGCTCAGGTCATGATCTCGGGGTCCTGGGATCGAGCCCCACATTGGGCTCTCCACTCAGCAGGAAGCCTGCTTCTCTCTCTCCCTCTGTCTTTCTCTCTCTCTCAAATCAATAAATAAAACCTAAAAAAAAAAATGTACAATGTGATGATTTGGTAGACATATATTTTAGAATGATTACCAACGTCCAAATAATTAACTCATCCATCACCCCACACAGTAGACACAGTTAACTCTGTGTGCGTGTATGTGTGAAGAATGTTTAATTCCCACTCCAAGCTACTTCCAAATAAATAATACTGTATTATTAGCTAATTAACCATGTTAGCAACACTGTGTTATTAACTCTAATAACTGTACATTGCCACCACTCGACTTTGTGTTTCTATGAGTGTAACTGCTTTAGTTAAACTCATTTAGGTACCTCCTACACTGAAATCATACAGTACTCGTCCTTCTGCGACGGACTTCTTTGACTAGCACAATGTCCTCAAGGTTCATTGGTGTCGTAGCCTGTGCCAGAATTCCTTCCTTGTCCAGGCTGATAATACTGCATAACACGTGTCTTCCATTCATCTGTTTGTGGCCATTTTGGTTGCTTCCCCCTTTTGGCTGTTGTAAATAACGTTGCTGTGAACATGGGTATGCAAATACCACTTTGAGGCCCTGCTTTCAATCCAGAAAGTTGAATTCTGGATCATATGGTCTGTTTTTTATTTTTTCTTCAAAAAAGACCCACCGCCCTGTTTCCCAGAGCAGCTGCGCTATTTTGTGTTCCAAGCAGCAGCGCAAGCGGGTTTGAATTCCCCACATCCTCTTCAGCACTTGTTATTTTCCATTTCTGTGACAGCAGCACCCCCAGTGGGTGTAGAGGGAGGTCTCATGGCATTTCCCTAGTGATCAGTGACACTGAGCATCTTTTCATATATTTATTGGCAAGTGATACTTTTTTTAATGCAAAACGTATATCGTGTCCTTCATGATCAAGACGAGTAATTTATTCTGTGCCATTTTCCAAGCCAGACTACTTCTTAGAAGGCATGTTTAAGTGTTTAGAAAATAAAATAGTCTACTCATTCCCCTCAAACAGCCCTACACCACACATGAGTCTGTCTCTGGTTCTGTCTGCCAGTTTTCACAGGGTGCTCAGGGTTGTCAGAGTCTTATCTCCGGTGGCTGGCTGGAGTGACCCAGTGTGACATGCATGAGTGCCCCAGTCACTCCATAGAGACTCGTCTATACTGTCCAGGAGTGTAGGAAAGGAAACAATTTATGGTTTATTTTGTTTCTCAGTTATTCCAGCAATGTTTTGACACCCTTTGAAATGGTGGCTCCCTACGGAGAAGCTCAGCGATCGGCCCTTTGAGTTGGCTCTGTCTGTATATCTGACATTCCGTGTCACTAGGAAAGGATCTCAGTGGGTTGGTGGATCCCTTGGTTGGTGGATCTCCCTGGGAGAGAGCAGTCACAAACATCCCTCACAGGGCCCCAGAACCTGGTCCCACCAGGAGCCCTTCTGAGGGTGGCCGTGGGTGGGGGCAGCCCTCCTTAGCACCCTCGTCCTGTGAGGTCAGGTTGGGCGAATTTGTGTCTCCTTTACAAGGACAGAGGGGAGGCTGTGAATACTTGTCTGCCACAACATTTCTTCTCATGTAATTGTCTCAGATAAAATGTTGGCATTTTATCTGACACATCCTGTCTTCTTCTGATGTGAGGTCTGGGGAGGCAGTAATGTTTTTTCCTATTAAAAGCATTCCTTGATCTCTCTGCTTTAAAAAAAAGTTATTTGATGGGTCTCCTTTCAAAACCCCAGATTTCCCTGTAACTCCCACCTTGCTGCCGACCCCTTCTGTCCTAGCCAAAGCCCACTCTTTCCCCTTCAGAGTGGGACAGAAAAAGAAGACTTCGTCCTTGTCACTGAAGAAGATTAAAGAGTTAACAGTGAGGCAGAGAAGCAGGGGGGTGGGGGTGGGGGGACAGCCAGATCCCAGGAAAGGGATTCTCTGAGGGCTTCTCTGAGGGCTTCCTTTTGGCACGTTTGTCCAGGCGCTTGGTCCTGACACTGGCATCAGTCTTTCGTGTAAGACTTCATATTTGGGGGGCATCAGTCTGCCCCACAGAGGAGACTGAGCAGTGAAGGCTCTGTCAGCCAGTCTGAGATGTGATCTCTCCTGGAGACTCCAGCAGGTTGTGTCCCTTTGTTGACAGGGACAATGGAAACAGATCAGAGATTGATTTTAGACAACGAAGCTTGGGGCTCTGGGCCCCTTCTGTACATGGGCTCCCTCCCATAGTTGAATCCTTTTATAACATTTTCATAAGTAAGATATTTAAGCATGGTTGTTTTTAGACGGTTTCTACACCACTGTCCTATTTTCCCTGAAGCCAGGTGTTGATGGAGTGGCCATGGGCTCATTGGAGATTGAGTTGGGGGTACATTTAGTTTGGGCATATTCATATAGTGGCAGTTACTTGCGTGTGGGGTTGAGTTACTGCTAACCACCCAACATAGCAATGGGTCCCAGGAATGTCCCACTCTGCTGCTTGTCCGCCACTCTTGCAGGTGCCAGCAGAAGCTAAAGAAGGGGAGTGAAGTTTGAAATGTGTGGAGCCAAGAATTAGACCATGGAAAATTCTTCCAAATATGAAGTCTTACACGAAAGAAACTTGATAGAGGCTTTCTTATGTTTGACAACAATCCTCAGCTACATGTGAAGATAAAAATATTCCCATTATCATAATAAAAAGCAAATTTTGGTCAATGATACCAGAGAAAAAACTTTATATATAAAGTTCCCATATAAACTTTTTTATATAAAAAATGACATTACATGGGTTCTTGGGTGTCTCAGTGGGTTAAGCCGCTGCCTTCGGCTCAGGTCATGATCTCAGGGTCCTGGGATCGAGTCCCGCATCGGGCTCTCTGCTCAGCAGGGAGCCTGCTTCCTCCTCTCTCTCTCTCTCTCTCTCTCTCTCTCTGCCTGCCTCTCTGTCTACTTGTGATCTCTGTCTGTCAAATAAACAAATAAAATCTTTTTTTAAAAAAATGACATTACAATATCATTGCTATATGAGGGGAATTACTTGTTTTCTATTGCTGCTGCAGTATTACCACAAACTTGGTGGCTTAATACAAAATTTATTATCTTATAGTTCTAGATGTCAGGGGTCCAAAGTCAGTATTACTGGGGTGAAACCCAGATGTTAGCAAGCTGGTGCCTTCTGGAAGGTCTAGGGGAGAGTCTGTTTATCACCTTTTCCAGCGTCTAGAGCCTGCCTGGATTCCTAAGTTCACAGCCTCTTTCTCCATCTTCAAAGCCAGCAATGTAGCATCTGACCACTTTTCCATGATCACGTCTCTTTCTCTGACCAGACCCAGGAAAGTTTCTCTGATTTTTGAGGTCTGTTTCCTCAATCACATCTGTAAAGACTCTTTTTCCATATAAGGAAACACATTTCCATGTTTCAGGGATTAGGATGCGAATCTTTGGGGACCATTATTCTGTTTCCCACAAAGGACAATATTAATAGTTGTAATTTATTGTGATTTCTTTTCTCAGTCTTTCTCACAAATACATCTTCTCTTTGGTACCTAATTCCGTATTTGCAATGTGCGTTCTTTTTCTTGAAGAAGACCCCTCCAGTTGTACAAGCCTCAGACCTCACATAATCTGACTCCTGGCAAGTCTACTTGCCCACTGACTGGGTCGAGAACTTGACGAAATTTTTCCCACACTAGCTGGGCAGAGTCTGTGGGGGTGGTTCTGCTCACTGGCCAGGAAGGGAACCTGGGAATAGCTGAAGAGGAGAGTACCTGTGTCTCATACGATGACTCCGGACAATCACCGAGCAAAGTGCAGGATGCCCATATTCTATAAGGGATGCTCTGATGAGCGCCATGCTCTGTGGATGCCTGTTGGGGGGAGGTGGAAGAGCCCCTGAACCATAGCACTCAGAGCTCAGTGGATGTCCTGCTTTGGCAACTGCCATGATGCTTTTTGGTTCGGCCAGTCTGCTCTTTCTGTCTTGGGGCTCCAAGATGATCATGTCCGGCTTTCTCTCTGGGATTCTTTCCTGGCCCCAGTATTGACCGAAGTCTCTCTTCTCTCCTGCTGCCTTATGGAAAACACCCATCATTGGGGTCTCCCTTTTGGCCATTTACTCTACTCTCTTCGGGTCTTCATGCTGCCCCCCACCTTGCTACCTGGGCCACTGGTCACACAGGTCCCTGAAATTTCTTCTCTCTGCCCTTGAGTCTCCCCCACTCTCACTTCTCTAGGGCTGTCTCTTTCCCAAATCTACCTCGGCACCCAGGTGAGGGCTTCTCTCCTGATCTCCCCCCTTCTAGCAATTTCCTCTTCCTGCTCTGGTGAGAATTTTCTCCTCCACCTCCAGACATCTCTGTTACACTTGGCAACCCAACAGGCAACATCGTGGGCCTTCTACTGGGCATTTCCTTCTTCCCTAAAAACAAAAAGATAGGCGCTTCCCACATCTATACCCGGTGTCCAGTCTGGGTATATCCGCAGCATGGCTCACTGTGTTCACACAGTCTCTCAATATCTGGCTCCAAGGGTCACTAGTGGATGGCTTCCCACCCCTCCCTCTCCCCCAAAGTAGACTCTCTCCCCAGCACCACCTTTTCATACAATCCTTCTGCTGGTGAGGAGTGTGAATATTCACACACTTCTCTGGTTTTCTTGGTTTTCCATCATGATTAGCCATCTACCCCATACTGTTGGGGTCCTGGGAACACTGAAACCTAGTGTGCTGCCTCTCACAGCTCAATCCCCCTTGACCGGCAGATGCCAGGTCTGCGGACAGGGTCTCATTTGGCCTCATTTTGGAGCCTGAAGCTGCTCAACCAGCACCACTCAGGTGTTCTGCAGGGCTGTCAGTGTGGGCCTCCAGTGGCCACCGTTGTCCACTGTCAAAGCCAACCCAGTGGCCATGCAGTTTTCATCCTCTACACCTGCCTCTGAAGTCCTTCCCCAGCTCCTGGGCATCCCAGAGTCCTCCCCCAGCCGCACTTGGGGATCCTTCCTCCTTCCATAGCAGAAACTGAACTCTGCGTTTCCTTTAGAATTTCTCTCCGCTATCACCCTGGGATGCACCATTCTCCTTCCTTTCTTTCTCCCCAAGTTCAACCCTGTCCTCCCTGTAGTGTGCAAGTTCTCCAGCATGCTCAGATTACCGAGCCGGGTGAGGAACAGGTGCAACCCTTAGAGCAAGCCCAGCTGGATTCAGTCAACACTGCATGTTTAATTAGTCTGATTAAATTCACATGAACAAGAGATGTGGCTGGCACATACCAGTCACCCAGGCACTGTCATTTCTCTGTCCACAGGGCACCGTGCTGGAAGGACTAGTGTAAGGGGGAAGCAGGGTCAGAACTGTAGGCATCATCCAGCACCCCCAAGTCCGATCTATTTCTAACAGAACTCTAGGGGTTCTGTTTCCATTATCTCTTGCCATATAACAAATCTCCCCAAAACTTGCTGGGTGAAGCCAGCCACCATTTTATTTTCTCCCATCATTCTGTGTTGACAGAGCTCAGCCTGCTCTGTGGCATCAGCCGGATGCGTAGCTGGGCTGGTATGTCCACGAGGGTTTGCTCACTTGTCTGGAGCTTGGTGGGGAGGGCTGGAAGGTGAGGGCAGAGGGACCTCTCTCATCTTGTCATATGAGGGCTTTCCCTCTGCACATGGTCTCTCTGCATGGTCCCCTTGGGTGTCACCTCAGCAGCAGAGCTAAACTTTTCTCACACGGTAGGTTAGGGCTCCCCCAAAGGGCAGAAGCAGAAGCTACCAGGCCATCTTGCAGCTTTGGCCCACAACCGGCACAGTGACATTTCCCCACAATTCTATTGGTCAAAGCGAGACACAGGCCATCCCAGATTCCTCCTGAGAGAGGACTGCAATAAGGTGTGGACCCCAGGAGGTGTGGTTTGCTGGGACAGACTTCGGAGCAAAGCTGTCATGGGTTCTCTAGCTGGGGCTTCATATATGAGAGAATGAACCACAGAATGTACCAGATCTGTGTGACAGTCAACTTAGGTAAAACAAAGTAAAAGTTACACAAATGCTATGACGTGAGACTCTGGCAATAATCCTAATACCTCCTCATTACAGAGTTGTATCAGTCAGACACAGTGCAATAAGTAAATGTCTCCTCCCTTTGTCCCTTGGCAGACAATTCTTTGCACATCTAATTCTGCTGTAAGTTGTTTTTTTTTTTTTTTTTTTAAGATTTTATTTATTTGACAGACAGAGATCACAAGTAGACAGAGAGGCAGGCAGAGAGAGAGGGGAAAGCAGGCTTCCTGCTGAGCAGAGAGCCCGATGTGGGGCTCAATGTGGGGCTCAATCCCAGGACCCTGGGATCATGACCCGAGCTGAAGGCAGAGGCCTATACCACTGAGCCACCCAGGTGTCCACTGTAAGTTGTTTTTGCTGCTCTTGCTCATGGTGCCACCTTAGTGTTTGATTCCTGATTTGTGAGGTTTTGCTCATATTTCTTGAAAATCATTTGTGTGATTCTTTGCACCTCAGTGGAAAGTGATTTCCCTAGAGAAGAGTGTGTCTGCTTCTGTGGGTGCCTGGGAGCACTGCCCACCCAAGATCTCCTTAAATCAAATCATTAGCTTCAGGTTTTTGGGAGGACTCTCGATATACATTTTGTCTGCAAGCCCATATGAGGTCAGGATCATGATTTGAAAAATCAGGAGGGATTTCCCCCCACACCTGTTCAGTTCAAGTTTCCCATCAGCCCATTTTATATACAGTTTTCTGGAAGCAGGATTGTGGGACAGATTAATTTCTAATTCATTTTTACAGGTGAAATGTTTGCTTTCATCTATTTTGCTGCTGGAAAGAGAAACTTTCATTTTGAAATGTTACTAAAAGTTTTATTTGGGGTTAAGAAAAGGCAACATCATCTGTGGTGTGGTGGCCCTGGGCAATCAGTGCCCAGAGAGGCTTTGGGAAGCATCATGAATAAGACAACTCCCATCTCTGCTCATCCTCCTCTGTGCTCACTCCAAGTATAGAATTCGGACACACTCTCAGGTGAACATTCCCTGGGGCAAGCATCTCAAACACAAGTCTACTAACGGGTACAAGTTCTTTGATTACTCACTTATGCCCCCTCTTGACTGGGATGCTGGCCATTGTCTTCCTGCATTCCGAGAGCCCGTCTCCTCTCTTTCTCCCCATTTGCTTGATTACTTAGCTGAAAACTGACTTTCTGTCCTGCCTTTTCAACTTTCTCTGGGAGCTTGGGCCACCTCATGCCTGAGAGGCTGTCTCCCTAGTCCCAGAACCATCTCTAACAAGTGGCCTGTCCCTGGGGCCTCTGACCAGGTTAAGGGCTCCTAATCCAAGTCCATTCAGGAATTGCTTCTGTGACCTCACCCGGGCAACCTTTTCTTTCTCCTTCTCATTTCTTCCTCTTACCCTTCTCTCAGCATATTCCTGTTCACATGCTTTCCTACAGGGCCCTGTTACTGCATACACACCGCCACCATGACATCTTTCCTGATAATGAGTACTAATCCCACCCCCAGTTCTCCTGTGGTTCAGCTCTTGGGTCTGCAGAACCATGTGGGAGCAGCACACAGGGAGGACTGTGTCAGCACATCTCTGCCCGGCCCCTTCATTTCCTGTGTTTTTTTTCACTTCTAGCCCAAGAGGCCTAGAAGCAAACCTGGAGGTGAGACCTGGAGAAAGCTGGAACCATGCTGACCTTGTGTCCTACGAAGAGGCAGATTCAGCACCTGCGAAGCCTGCTGTTAGTGCAGATGAAGGAGATGGGGGTCCCCAAATCTGCCGTGTATGTGGGGATAAGGCGACTGGTTACCACTTCAATGTCATGACATGTGAAGGATGCAAGGGCTTTTTCAGGTAGAGTTACCTGCCAGCCCTTACCCACCTGCCACCCCAACACACTGGGTCACATCTAACTGGGGCTCTGCCATTAGCCCACTGGGAACTGCTTTAGAGTCTCAGCCTGACCTATCCCAGCTTCAGAGTATAGGGCAGTTGCCAGTTCAAATGCCTTCTATTTTTTCAGGAGATTCATGAATATCTCAGACCACTTCCTCTTCCATCTTTCTATCTTACCCGGGAAAGGGCCCCTTTCACTAAGATAACCCTTTTGTTTCTCCATGTGTTGAATAAAATGGAAAATCAGTTCATAAAAGAGGAAAGAATCCAAAAAGCCAAAACTCTAGTGCTCAAATCAACTTCAGGGAGTGTTTGTTAAGCAAAGAATGGCATAAAATAAAAGAATAGGACAAAACAGTCTCATCTAGAAACAGGCAAACAGGGAGGTCGAAAACTTAAGGACTGCAAAGTATCAGTTCATAGCAAGACAGGCCTACACAGAACGGTTCCCATTGTCCAAATGAAGAAAGAGTAAAGACCAAAGCCCCCCTGCGAGGCTCTCAGATCAAAAGGAAGAGAAGCCGGCCAAGAAAGGAGGGAAGCAGAGAAAGAATGTGTGAGGAGTTGGCAGTCTGCCCACCAGGAGGAGAGAGCAGCTCCCACCTAGGGGCCCACTTGGGACCCTCAGAAGCTCCCAGGACAGCCAGCTGGCTGTCTGCAGAGTTCCTGGCAGCTGAACATGTGCCCAGAAATGGACCCTAGAGCCAGGACCCATCCTGCAATCTCTAAGATGGGCTGCCAGTCAGCATGCGGTGGGTGGGGGGCCAGAACCCACAGCAGGCCCTCCCGGGAGGCGCTGCGGCACCTTGGACGTCTCCCTAGTCAAGAAGCCCCGGCTTTGGGGCTGGAGCTACGAGGCTCTCCAGTCCCGTGGGGGCTCCGTTGGTCTAGTGCAGGTCCCAAAGCAACCATGTCGGCAGCCACACTCCGGGTCGTGTGGAGTACAACAGGGTCCAGAGAGACGTGTAGCTTGGAACACCCCCCGCCCCCCGTCCCACCCCCCAACTCCCCACCACACCCGGGCACAGGAAGCCCCGGTGTCCTCGAACCGGCCTTTCACTCTCTGTTCTCTCATAGGAGAGCCGTGAAACGCAACACCCGGCTGAGGTGCCCCTTCCGGAAGGGCACCTGCGAAATCACCCGGAAGACCCGGCGTCAGTGCCAGGCCTGCCGGCTCCGCAAGTGCCTGGAGAGCGGGATGAAGAAGGAGAGTGAGCAGCGGGAAGGGCCCTGGGCGGGCGCGGGCTGGGGCGCATGCGCATCGTGAGCCTGGGCCAGGTGTGCCTCGGGCCCAGGCTGGACGGAAGCGGAAGCGTGGTGACGTGTACGCGCACGTGTGCAGACACGCACCATGGGTGTGCGCATGCCTGAGACCTGTGTACCACAGGCAGGCCAAGGGAGGCGAGCTCGTGGGCCACCTGCCCACACCACCACCCCAGGTCCATCCTACAAGGACTTGACAGAGAAAGTGCGTCTTTATTCTCTGCTCCGGGAGGTGTGGTGGGCATCTCATGCTCCTTTAACCCCTCAGGTGCCCCTGCACGATTCTTTTCGTCGCTTTCATAATCGTCCACATGGTGTTTTAGCCACATTGGGCCAGGGGAACTGGGGAGAAGGAAGCCAGAGGCACATGGTGTGATACGACCCCCACCCTTCCAGCAGCTAGTACCCATCAGCCTCCCAAACCTGGTGTTTGGAGGAATTCCAGAGGAGTCAGACAGGTGGCATAGGATGCTATCATTCTACCTGTAAATCTTGGGTGTATAATTGTGCTCCCAGCTCACTCTGAGATTGAGGCTGGTAGGGAAAAGGCTGAAAGCTTCCAGTGCGTATGTCTCCACTGATCCCAGAGTTGGCAGCCTCTTTCAGGGGACGAGTTCCCTGGGCCTGTGGACAGGGGCATCTCCTGCAGGCCAGCTGAGAGTCAGGCCCTCCTGTGGCTGTCCCCACCGTTGCTTGCACCGACGCCCACCTCTTTGCTCTGCACGCATAAGCTCCAGAAATCCATGGAAGGCCCTAAGGCTCCAACCTATGTAGGAAATGGCTGGAATGGTCACCAATATTTCGTGCTGAGCAGCAGCCTTAGCTCCCTAGGGTCTTGGAGACCCAGATACCTTGGGGGGACTCTGAGGAGTCTGGTTTGTTGTCTATTCCACCAAAGAAGACTACTGACTGACCATTTATGTGCCAGGAAATCTGCTGGCACTTCGCATGCCATGTCTCATTGTGGCAGCAGCGTGAGGGGAGCACTGTTGCTCCAGATCATGAAGAAGGACATTAAAGCCTGGAGGGGTTAAGGTGCTTGTTCAAGGTCACCGCTAGCGAGTGGCAAAGCTGTGACCAAAACCCAGCATCTTTCAATTCTGAAGCCCGAGCTCTTCCCAGTATTCCACAAAGTTGTCACAAACCCACTGCCTCGGGCAGTTTACCAGCTGCACATCACTCTCAGCCCTTAACCCAGTGTTTCTCCAGGGGAGTCCACCATCTAGGACAGGGTGGGTTTTTTGCCACCAGCCCTAGTCCTCCTGCTGCCTGGAGGCTCACCAAGTGCAGCCAAGCTCCTGCAGGTGCCTGAGCCTGCCCCTGGTTATCCCCTCAGTGATCATGTCCGATGCGGCTGTGGAGCAGAGGCGGGCTCTGATCAGGAGGAAAAAGAGAGAACGGATGGGCACTCAGACCCTGGGAGCCAAGGGGCTGACTCAGGAGCAGCAGACAATGATCAGAGAACTGATGGATGCTCAGATGAAAACCTTCGACACCACCTTCTCCAATTTCAAGGACTTCCGGGTATGAGGCTCTCTCCAGTTGGCTCAGACATTATCCTAGCTCCTCAAAACCCCAGTCTCATTCCCAAGGGTTCTCAAAGAGTGGCCCCCGCCTGCGCATCAGTGGGCGCCCCAGGGAATGGTTAGAAATACCAGTTCTCAGCTTACCCGAGACCTGCCAAATCAGAAACGCTGACGGTGGGGCCCAGTGATTGGTGTTTTGAAAGGGAACACCTAGGTGATTCTGACATGTGCTCAGAGAGAGAATCTTTGTTCTCTCCTTCCACAGCAGGTAGTAAGTGGGCCTGAGCCAGAAACAGAGTTTTGGAAGCTGAGTTGCTCTAGGGTGGTTGACCCTCAGGGCTTTCTGAGGACAGGCCCAGGACCTGTTGGGGATCTGGCATTTGTGAAAGGGTTTTATAGATCTAAGACACATTTGTGATCTCAGCAATGTCAGCCATGTCTGATCCCGGTGCTCTCTTCCTGCTCTGTGCTCACAGGTGTATCTCAGGCGATTGGCTCCACTCAGAGAGCTGGCAGCCAGTGACCCCTGGAGTCTGTCCTTTCCATCTTGGGCTCCCACAACCTCCTTTTTAAGTCAGGGGTGCTTGGAACACACCCAGAGGTGGAGATCCCTTACATTCCACTGGGCAGAGAGCAAACCCATTTCTGACCAGGCAGGGATGGGAGGGAACATTGATAGATCCAGGAAGTACACCACTTGACAGGAGAGGACCAGAGAGAAGGAACAAATACGTGCGTGCACACACACACACGCATGTATATATGCATGCACGTGTGTGTGTGTGTGTGTGTGTGTGTGTGTGTGTGTGTGTGTGTCTGCACTTGGCATCCTCTCAGGCTGCAGCAGTGGCCTGTGTAGAAACCTGTTTGGGAGAATACATGCTGCCCCTCCTGTCCTCTCTCCATCTTCCGGGTCCTGTCCCAGCTGCCAGAAGCGCCCAGCAGTGGTCACGAGGTTCCGGAATCCCTGCAGCCTCCAGTGGGGGAAGAAGCTGCCAAGTGGAGCCAGATCAGGGAAGATCTGTGCTCACTGAAGGTCTCTCTGCGCCTGCGGGGGGAAGACGGCAGCATCTGGAACTACAAACCCCAACCTGATAGCAGTGGGAGAGAGATCTTTTCCCTGCTGCCCCACATGGCTGACATGTCAACCTACATGTTCAAAGGCATCATCAACTTTGCCAAAGTCATCTCCCACTTCAGGTAGGACACAGCGGCGGGGTGGAGGGGTGTGGAGAGGAGCAGGCAGTGGCCAGCAGATTTAAAGGGTCTAGGGTAGATTCCTCTGAATTTGGGGGATGTTGGTGCCAAAGGACCCTCCCTTATCTCCACCTACCCTTCCCATCAATAGGCAGGGCAGGTTATATTGTAGGAGCCCACCTGTTCCCCTGTGACACCGAGGCCTTGTTTAATGGGGTGAGGGTGGCCACGAGTCAGATGTAGCACATTAGATCAGGGGAGTAAGAGAAAGGCCTGCCTGCACGTGTGGATCTTGGCAGATCCCCACTGACATCCGGTGACCCGCAATGGAACATCGTGGTGTGAGGTTACTTGCCATTTCTTGTGAGCACGGTTGTGAGCACTGCCCCCCCTGGAGGTGTGCATGATGATCTCCTTCCTTCAACAAATAGAAAACTAAGGTTCACCAAGGTCAAGGAACTTGCACAGGGTTGTAGTTAACCAGAGGGGCCCGATTTGGGAGCAGAGAGTGCAGAGTTCAAAGCCAACTACCCACCAGGTCCTGAGCCAGCGCTGGGAAATAAGAGAGTAAGATCGACTTCCTGAGATTATAGATCTGAAAGAAAGGGGCTGGTGCAGAAAAAAAGGGACTGAATTTCTGAGGAGACCAAAGACAGGCAGGGGGCCCCTCAACAGCCAGCCTAAATGTCGTTCCTTCTGGGGTCTTAGTAGAAAGGCTCCTCTGTGGGGAGTCGGAAACTCGCAGATTTTGGGGGTGGTGTCAGCCTAAACATGAATTTCAGAGGTGGCCATTGTGTCTTGGCCTGGCCTCAGTGCCGGGAGGGGGCTGACGGCATCTGGGCTGCCTTGAGCGAAGGGATAGAAACAGTCAATCCATAACAGACAGCAGGAAGCAGATATGCCTACGGGCATGGAGCTCCTGCCAAAGGAGCGGCGCCAGAGGAAGGACCTCTGGGAGGTGCCTCCACAGCCTGTCTTGAAGGACCAGCAGGGTTTACCTAAGGGGAAGCCAGAGGGGCGGTCATCCCAAGTGGGGAAATTGAGGCAGAAGCTGGAGGCTGGGGAGCTGGAGCCGCAGCATGGACCGTGGGCCGGTGGCTGTGGGGGACTTGGAGGAGATGGGCTGGACAGTAGGGGAGAGCAGGCTGCACTGGCAGCACAGACCCCAGCAGCAGGAGCCCCGCGGGAGGTGTGGGGAGGAGCAACCTGCTTGGCTGCTGTCAGAGGAGGGATTGGAGGCTATCTGAAAGCATCTGCAGCCCCCTCCACCCCCCCCCACCCCAGCCACGTTTCTGGATATAGGAGGGGGCTGGCCTATAGCCCCCAGTCTGGAAGCTGGCACATCCCCCCCATCCTCTCTGCTAGGGATTTGCCCATCGAGGACCAGATCTCCCTGCTAAAGGGGGCCACCTTTGAGCTGTGCCAGCTGAGATTCAACACAGTGTTCAACGCAGAGACGGGAACCTGGGAGTGTGGTCGGCTGTCCTACTGCTTGGAAGACCCCGCAGGTGCCCGCGAGCTGCCTGCCTGCCCCATCGGAGGGGGACAAACATGCGCGTGGTTGGAGGGGAGGAGCCACATCAGGACAGGCCGAGGGTCCTGGGGTTGCAGGGCAGAGACCGGTCGACCGGCAAACAAGCCCTCTGTGAGGGAAGGCTGAGAATTTTGCCCACCCACAGGTGGCTTCCAGCAGCTTCTCCTGGAGCCGGTGCTGAAGTTCCACTACAGGCTGAAGAAGCTGCAGCTGCATAGGGAGGAGTACGTGCTGATGCAGGCCATCTCTCTTTTCTCTCCAGGTGACGACCCCACCTGGCCTGCTTGGCCACTCCCCTCCAGCACCTCCAGCCCCAGGCTTGCTTGCATTCCCTCAGCTTTAGGAGGAGGTGGCAGCCCACCCCTGCCCTCCCCAGGGAGGGTCCCAGCCTCTGGGCTTGCCCCCGTTTGCTGCATGGCCAGGAGGGGGTCCCTGGCTAGCTTCTCCCTGGGTTGGCGGGGTGATGTCCCCTTCGAGTGCCATCCTCCCTTCCCTGCCTGGGTGCCTCTGGCTCCGGAAGGTGGTTGGCTGGCCATTTGCACTCTCTGGCTGGCCCGATCTTGTCTGCCCCCACGGCCTTGCTGGCACCACGCTGTCTTCCCGTCCCCCGCAGACCGCCCAGGTGTGGTGCAGCGCAGTGTGGTGGACCAGCTGCAGGAGAGATTTGCCATTGCCCTGAAGGCCTACATCGAGTGCAGCCGGCCCCAGCCTGCCCACCGGTGAGCAGCAAGCAGGGAGGGTGTGAGGGGTTCCCTCCAGCAGCCCCCTCCTCTAGGCACCCCACCTGTTCTGGGCCTCTCAGAGAGGGCAGGCCAGAGCTTCTCCTGGGGCAGCCTCTGACTCCCGGGGCTTTGGGGCCCTGTTCTGTGACCTCCACTAAGGCCCCCAGCCCAGTCAGCCTGAGTTCCAGCCCAGCAATGGAGAAACTTGAGGAAAGGCCAGAGGCCATGCCCAGCTGTGGACGTTGCTCCTGTCTGCCCTTTTCCACTCCTGTCAGCAGGAATAGGAACCACCAGGGAGTACTCCCAGAGGCTCCTACAGGCTCTTCTACCAATAGCCAGCAGTAACCAGCATGGTAGTAAAAATAACCATGACAAAAACCGTGATGGTAGTAATAAATAAATTTGCACTGAGAAGTGCCAGCCCTGGGGCCAAGCAGTTTACATGATTTGACCCCTTTAATCTTGAACACAGACCCATGAAATGGGTGCCACCACTCCCCTGCAAGGGGCTGGAGACTCAGGGTGACTGCCTCAGGGTCCCCAGACAGATGGGTGGGATCTGGAGGTGGCAGAAGGTGGACCTTTTGAGTGCTCCCCAATCCCGTCCAGGAACAAGCACAAACAGGCAGGGTAGGAAAGTCCGTAGTTTGTGCTGGCCACAGCCAAAGGACGAAGGCTGCTCAGGGCTCGGCCAGACAGGGGTTTCCATCCCTGCGCTGGCTCTCAGCAGTCCTACGGGCCCAGGCCCTGAGGGGTGAAGGCCTGCACGAGGTGTGTTGGCTGAACTTCAAATCCCAAGTCCTTGCTTGGCCAGCTGTGACTTTATTTTGAGCTCAGCCTCTGGGCCACATCCTGATGTTCTTGGTCTTTCCCTGCATGGAGCTGGGAGGCATCACGCAAAAACTAAGGCATGAAACTGCTCTTAGACACTAGATCCCAGGCTGGATCCAGGAAGGATCGGCAGGTCATCCTGTAGTTGCTGCTTCCACGACTCCGCTGCTTGGTCCTGGCCCACAGCCATGCGCCAAGGCCATGTTGTCCCCTAGATTGCTCTCTGTGCGCGGCCCCTGCAGTGCCTGGATTTTCCCATGGAAGGCATGAGGGGTGAGGGAGGAGTGTAAGTCCACACCTCAGTCCCTCCAAGTCTGTCCTGCACTTCTCATCCGCCGACTAGGAGGAGGAGCTCAAGGAATTCAACTGAACCTTGTCTCTTGGCTTGCCTGAGATGTTCTAAGAGTAATACCCTCAAACTTGTGCAACTTCAAAGCAGTCCCAGGGTTGGTGGATGGGGACAAGGGTGGGCCGCACTCCCAATTATTCCTCTGGCTGGCCTGCAGGTTCCTGTTCCTGAAGATCATGGCTATTCTCACCGAGCTCCGCAGCATCAATGCCCAGCACACCCAGAGGCTGCTGCGCATTCAAGACATACACCCGTTCGCCAGCCCCCTCATGCGGGAGCTGTTTGGCATCACAGATGGCTGAGAAGCTGCCCCCTTGGGAGAGCCTTGGGTAGTGGGAAAATAGAAATATTATTTCAGCCAGAGCCAGAGCCCTGTCCTTGGAGCCACCATTCCTGGATCCAGACAGATGGATACCGCTGAGAGCCGACAATGCCCTACTTGTCGTGCCCACCCCAGGGAATCCACAACCACAGCTCTGGCAGTGTTGCCTAGCGTTCCTCAGGGAAGGGATGAGGGTCTCCCTGGACTCCAACCCAGTCTGAGGAGAGGGAAGCCATAGACACTTCGATGGAGAGTGCACTGGCCTGTCCAGAGGCAAGAGCACCCTCCCCTTAGAGATGGCCCTGTGGTCTGGGCATCTAGTGTCATGGTGGGAGAGGGGAAAGGGTGCCTGGGGCTGGACCATCTGAGAGTCTGTGCCCACAGCCAGGTTCATTAGCTTCTTGGATGTTTTCACTACATAGCCCCGTGTCCCTCACCGCACTCATTCCCAGCCCGCAACCACCTGTCCTGACCTGCTCAGTGAGTTTCCAGGCCTGTGTTCATCAGCTGGTGTATCTGTGTCTGCGAGAGGAGCCAGAAGGCCTGCAGCAGATGTTAGAGGCCTGTCATGACCGCTGGGTCTATTCTTTCTTCCTTCTGGACCCTCGTTCTGTGTCTTTGTAGCCATACAAACACATTCGTAAGCACCAACAACTGCAGCTTTCTGTGGGGTATTTGCCGACTCAGACATAGCTCCTGAACTCCAAGACTTTCAAGTTCAACTTAACAAAGCAGAAACACAAGAGTTTTGATCCAAAGAAGTGGTAAGGGCCACAAGAAGCAAGAGGAATTTCTTCCTGTGAACACTGAGCTATGTGGGGTTCTGCATGCACCTAAGGACCCAAGTGAGGGATCTCTGGAACATGTGTTCGTGGGAGGAAGGGCACTAACTGGCTGAGTGCACATTGCGTGACTTAGTGTAGGTTGGCTCTGCGTCAGACCTGGGGCTTGGGTCTGCCCCCGAGGGTGGAACACTAGGGTGCTCTCTGCAACAAGGTTATGTTAATAAACATGCTAGCTATCACGCCCTGTTTATACATCTGTTTGGAAAGCTAAAGAGTATGAAAGTATTTGCTTTGTTTATAGCCATTTTGAGTAAACATGTTTTTGCCTTTCCTGCAAATTACGTTTGACTAATTTTACGTAAGGCATCCTGCACCTAAGGACAAGATTTAGCAAATATGTTCCTGAGTTTAGTGTCAAATCAAGTCAAGAGGACTAAGTAATTAATTTGTGGCTAGAGATTTAAACTTTTTTTTTGGTCTTCTTTTCTGGGGAAAAAAGAAATGTGGGGGTGGGAAAATAGAAATATTATTTCATAACATACATATCTATTTCTTCACTACTTGTTTTACTACTGCCCTTTGCACATCTGAAGGCTGTTGGTATAAAAACAAAAATGATTTAACTTGGTTTGCTCATAAAATTATTCCATATAAAGATCCATGTAAAGATGGTACACCCTGCAATATAGTATATGTGTTGGTGTGCTTATGTACCAGAATTAAAACTGTAGTATTTGGATTAATTTTAAATGTCTAATGTTTTGAGGCAACTGAAGCTACAAGTTAACTGAATTTTAAGGAACAGACACTTGATTAGCTTTTACCATTTTACAAGAAGGCCAAACTCTGAGAACGTGAGAGATTGCCGACACTATAAATCAAAGCAAACAAACATATTCCTTGCCATCTCCTCAGATTTTCCAGCCTGTTCTGCATTAAGGATATAAAACACACACATTTTTAGAAAAGAAACTGAAGGGAAAAAGAGCTCCTCTCTCCCAATACAATGAATACAGATGAATTTGTTCCCAGGAATTTTGTCTAATTACACTCCTTGGGAAATATAAACTTTATCCCACTGTATTCATAAATCATATGCCTTGCCTCTTCCCCATTGAAATAATTTTGAGTGAAATAATTTTGAGCTATTCATTCAAGAGCCCGAAATGGCTATTAAATATAGGCTACAGTAAGGCAAAATTAAGATAGGATGTAAACTCCCGTATCGTAGTATTGATTTAAAAAATACCTGGGTAGCTGAATTGATATGTACGTAGGATTTATGTATCTTATAAAAATTATTGTAGTCTAAGTGTAGGTAAGATTCAAGGTGAGATACATCAAACTGCTCACACGGATACTTCAGTAGCTTTGCAGATCTTGACCTTACAGGGCTAGGAGCCAGACTCCACTTTGCTCCTCTCAAACATTTGGATGGCTCCATTACTCCCTTTCCTGAGCCTTTGAACACAGAACTAAGTGTCAGTTTCTAGGCATCCCTGTGGCTGCTGTTCATTTTCTAGGTCTTGTCTCAGGTGAGGATGAAGTCCATCTCCAAAGGTAGGAGAAAAGCTCTTCTAAGAAAGTACTGCTTGCCTTCTGGCCCCCTCATTAGCCAGAGGTACTCAGCAGCTAATCTCTACCTGGCCCAGCCATTAAGGATTCAATTAAAGCACTGACATCAACAAGTTTTCTTGTGGGAAGGCTGGGGTGGCCTCTCCTTTCTGGAGAAGAGGCTATAAGTAGAAACAGACATTTGGTTGACCGTCCCTTCCCAGTTTGACAACTCGTAGGCCCCATGCTGTGTTACACAGCAGCTTCCGTTTCCTCTGGACACATTCCCTTAACATGCCCACAGTGCTGGTGAGCGGAAGAATATGTTATACCTGAGAAACAGGAGGCTGAATCATCACTTTGGGTCACTTCCTTTCACAAACTTCTCCATGAAGAGCTCTGCAACCTGACCCCTCCCTTTCCTCACTCTTTCTAGAACACCTATGTAGTGGCATCCACTACCACGGTTCTGAATTGTGACCCGAAAGGTTGGTCGGTACTGTTTGGAGGGCAGTCTTTCAGGCTTTTAAATTAAAAGGGTATCGTTCTCAATTCCAACTCAAATAGGGCAGGAAATAGAAGAGTAGTGAATCCCAAACAAACACGTCAAAGCCATCGGGAGGCCCATCATCCTACAAGTGCCATCTTTATGTTTGCATTTTTCCCTCCTTTCCCCCTACCCTCTGCAACTGCTAAACATGTTTAACTATTTTTCAAGTATTAGCTAACCCCACCACCACAATAAATAAAATAAGCAAATAAACAGAGGAGCAGACTTTATCCAATATAAATTCGTTTTTATTGAAGCAGCAGTCACATGACTTCATATCTAGCCTTTAGATTAGGCCTGACAAGAGTGAGCCAGCCCTAAAAAAAATGATGTTTCTTTTTGCACTAAGAGACATAACATGTTTACATACATCATCCAGTATTGGAAATGAGCAGATGCAAACACAACATGTGTTGGTTACCTGGAGGTACAGCCCCACGGTTTGTGGTGTTCATATATTTTACAAATACTCCCAAAGACCATTACTGATGGGATGAAAGTTAAAAGAAAATACAGCTACACCAAACCATGAACACAGTAATCAAAGACAGCAGCTTATACACGTTTTAAAAATTTGTCCCTTTCAAGGACATTTTCTTTCTTTTCAAAGCAGTGTCTGCAAAGCTTCCTCTACTTCAAATCCAAAGGTTTCCAAGATGGAAGCTGCACCTCTTGGGGCTATACAATGGAATACGATAATTTAAAGAACGAGAACTAGTGTTCATATTTTGATTTTAGAACAAAGATCCATGTTTCTCTAATTGGAGGAACGGAGATGGTGATGTGACTACATATTGCAGTAGCAAAATAGACAGGGTAAAGAAAAGAGGGGTGGGTACTGAAATAAAGACCACACACTTGTGAATTTTAATTTCATTTCCAGGCTAACCTACTTTTTATTTAATGCAAATTACAGTACCAGTTAACTATTTCCAAACCAAGTCACATAGAACAAAATGTATTTACAAGGGAATGGGGAAAGGGAAAAAAAAACATTGAGCATACTTTTCACAAAAAAGTTTATATTTAAAATAAAAAAAAATCAGTCACAGAGGCATTCAAGTAGTAATAATGTTATACAGATTTTGCTTTTCCTTTATATCAAGACAGATTTGCACAAGTGTTTGCAATAGTTTGTATACAACCCACAGTCCTTTATATATATATATATATATACATACATATGTATATATATATATAATAAATTTTGTTTAGATTTGTTTTTAAGATGGAAGTGGTCACGCTAATTGGTATGTGTACAGGCCCAAGTGATCCATCGGCAACACATTTATAAATGCAAATTTTACAGGCAAGCACATTTTCATACACCTATCTGTATCTGCCTGTAGACAGATATAGTAAGAAAAAAAAAACTTAAAAATGAACACAAGGAAGTTTACTTTGTCAAGCTAACCCCTTATGTACTGGTTGTCATTTTGCTTTTATTGCAGAGGTGCAAAACGGAGCAACAAACTTGAATAAAACATCATAACCCTTGTGAAAATAATCCAAACCCCAGGGATTACTTTCAAAGCCTCTCAAACGTAGACCTTAATCTGGGACTCTACTCTGCTTCTAGTTGTTTTTTTTCAGTGGCTCAGGTTTCTACCAGAAAAGACAGATTTTATTGTAAAGCATGCTTACTTTATTTTTCTATATAGGGGAGAAAGTGTTCGGCTCTGTGATTAGATGATCACTAACATGAACAACAGAAATCAGATATAATTTTGGTTTAAAACAAAGGAAAAAAACCCCAAACTCCTGGGGATCTGGCATTGGCCAAGCTTCCTTTGGAAGATTCCAAAGTTAAATCCCTTAAAAAGGAAAGGGAAAAAGAAATGAAATGCCAGTGTCTTTATATCCACAGGGATAGAGAATACAACAGTCCTCTCAGAAACCTTTGCATTGGTGCAGACAAGATGACTGGTTAGGCAGGCTTTGTTAAAACACAAACCAAAAATATGTGTCTAAAAATTAAGAGGACTTAAGAGACAGACACAATATGTCACTGGGAAGAAGGTGCAGTCTTCTGCCTTGTTGGAATGAACACACGATGTTTCAAAAATAGCAACCTTTGGTTTGGTAAAGTTTGTTTTTTCTTCTACTCAAGACATCTTATATGGAATACTTGGAGGCAAAACAAATTTTAATATTTTTCTTTCAAAAAAGGCCTTCATGATGGGCACACAGTTAGAATTAAATTTTTTAAGAAGGAAATGGAAATGACATTCCACTGAACAAGGGGAGAGGTGGCAGGAGGGAGGGGACGGGCTGAGTTCCCTCGGTAACACGGCAGGCCTCTCTCGGCATGGTGGCACTCAGCGCAGTAACTGCTCGTAGTTGCACTAGAGCATTTTGAACCGCGGATGGAGCAGAACCTGGTACTATTAAGCAACTTGGATTTATAAAAACCAACTCTCTCTCTTTCACTTGAGAAGGAAGAAGACAAGGGGGAGAGAGCATGGAAGGCTCCTGGACTTTGCTGTTTCTAAGACCCATGGAAGGAATTTGGGGAAGAGATGAGCAAACTCGAATCTATTCGGTCTCTTCCAGCTCTAGGGCTCGCTGGCATGACACAAAGTCCCTGGGTGGACCAATTATGAAATGAAACTGGTCACTGCTACTGACTGAGGAGGAAAGAGCTGCTCATAACCAAAACAGAGGCAGGGCTTAAATGCAGTGAGAGCATGAACACGGTTTCCTCTTTCCACTCCTGAGCATGGTATCACTGAAATTAACTGTGGAAGGGGCAAAGACACTGTTAGGAGTGAGTTATTATTTCAAAGGGAAAGGGGTAGGACAGGGAGACATGGATAGAAAAACCAATTAAAATTTGAGAAATGAAAAACAAAAACAAACACATGGAAGCGAAGGCACTCCAAACTATATAGATACACTATACATTGCTAGAGTTATTGTTACAATAATACAGGCCGGCACCTACTGTACAGAGTTAAAACTATATGGCTTTAAAAAGCTCGTCTACATTTTGTCTGATTATTAAACAGAATCACTGCCCTGAACAGTAACTTTTTGCTCATTAATTAACAGTTCCTGGGTCCACATATTTACATACAAAACAATAAAACTTAAATTTAAAAACATTGAAAGAAAATATAATGTACAAGCTTGAATTTGGTGAGGAGCTTTATTATTATTATTATTATTATTTACAAAAAATATTCAGAGACCTGGATCTCACTTGTATAAAAGAGTTCTGTGATACCACCATGATCCTTGAGAAAGAAAAATCATGCACCTCAGCCCTCACACACACACATACAGAAATGAGAGAAAAGCATCTGACTTTTCTCTTTTTCTCTTACCCCATTCATGGGGGCAAAGGAGGGTTGTTTCCTAAAACAAGCACAGATTTTTATGGACTCTAGCAAATACACTAAGTCCAGAGTAGTGTCTGTGTCCAAATGTTTGGCTGGGCAGTTTGGTGTGAAAGCAGGTCCTTTTCTCTGCCATAGACCTGCTGTTCAGCTTCTTTATAAATCCTTTCCGAAAATGGTCTACCAAAGCATTCCCTTTAGGAATTACCCGGCCAAATACTTTGATTCAGACTTCTTTCAAAGCTTAATTAGCTCTCAGAAGCACATTATGAAATGTAGAAGTCAGTTTGTTCGATTTGGTTTGACTGAGTGTGTTTCCTTTCTCACGAACTCTGATATAACCAGAGGTTGGAGAAACCCCTTTTGTGGCCAAAGAGCTTAGCTAAACAGTGAGTGAAAACTAAGATGGCTCACAGTTGCCCTTCTGGGTACGGTTCACTTCAGCAGGCAGTAGGACTCTCTTGGAGAGTCGCATACACTTTGTAAAGAAGCAGGACAGGGTACTGGGACCTTCGATGAGGGCTGCCAAGAGACTCCACTTCCGAATCACCTGGAGGGCAAGACCCCTAACACGACCTAAGGTGGCAATGAGGAAGATGAAGGGAGGTTACACATGATCGAGGGCTCAGCTCTATCGCCCTACAGTTATCAACTAACCTTGGAAGGTGTGTAGGGAAAGACTGGGTAGAAGGGAAAGGCGGCCATCACTCAAGTGATCTTTAAATGTAAAGTACAACTGATTGTGCCTTAAAGATTCATAGGTCGAGTAATGGCCCATAAGCACCAAGGTGACTAAGGTTCATTTTAGAGTATATAAGGCCCACAAAGATGTCAACCTTAAAAGTATAAAACAAACTAGTTGTGAAAATCTATTTCCTCACTGCAAACATAATCCTTCAATCCTCTTTGCTTTCCAAGGAATATTGCTTTTTCTTCAAAAACAGGAACTGAGTCTTACACTATTCACTGATACACAAAGAAAACAAACAGAAACTCTTAGCTGGGTGTGGGGGGAAACATTCTTCTCATGCTTCAACCAGTTGATTTTGATACTGTGGACAAAAACAAAAATAAAAGGCAGTATTGAATCTATGTATATATAACATATATACATACACACATTTATATAATCAGCTTTCCTATAAAGTCAGTAGGTACACGTGACTGTTTATACCATTTTGATGTGTAGTTCTTAATATTCCTACCATCTAAAACCACAATGGTCTATCTGACATTCATAATAAATAAAATTTTAAAAGCATGAGGTTAACAAAAAAGCTGAAATTAAATACAGATTCTAGATTTGGATTTAAAATTAGAACTATGTGCAGAATGTGGCAATTTCTGCAAGCTCAATTTGTAATTAAAAATATGAAAAATAAACCAGTAGACTGTTACAGTTCACATTATTTAACTATAATGTCCTCTCAAGTGTATCTTTCCAAGGGAAGCAACTTTAGAAACAAATGTGGACAAATTCATTCACAGTGGTGAGATCTGCTCTTGACCTGTCCCTTCCTCCAGGTTCATCAGCTTTTGACCTCTGCAGCCAGAGTGACTGGCTCAACATCCTTTTCAGTCTTCTGGTCACTAGTTTCAAACTGCACTAAGACTTGCAGAGAACCTTTGGTCAGGCAAAGATCCACCCTCAGAGCACGTATGCTCCTCCTCTGATAGCCAATTTAAGTTTCTTCACCACTAGCACTAATTAGGAGCAAAAGAAAACCTTATCAAGTCAATTAAGAATCTTCAAACTTTATTGACCTCCCTGGGTTACATACAAATGATACACATTTTCTTTTTTGTCTGCCACACCTGCCACCAACATGCCAAAGGCAAGTCTTCAAATACCCAAGGATATGGATTAATTTTACAAGTGACATTGAAGTCCCCACTGAGTTACACCTGCTAAGCTCCCAACCAATTTCAAGCTGTGCACTATACCAAAGTCTTACACTTGACTTTAAAAGAAAACAAAGTTCAAAAAAACTTCAGCACAGAACAAAGTCGTCTTCTTTTGCGGAAGGGGCATGAGGCAGGAGTCCTGTTTTTAAAGTATACAACAGCAGACTTTTGATAAAAAAAGATTGTCGTGGGAGAGAGATTGTGTGTTCTAGTGCTCCGCTTTCCCCTCCCCACAACCCCTCCCACCCCCTGGATCTCCCTCAAAGTGAGAATACAATGAAATTGGTTTGTATTTATAGATATTTTACAAGGTTAAATAAGAACAACAATAATAATAAAAAAATTGAACACTAAAATGAGCAGGTTTTTTTTCTCTTTTTAATTTTCTTTCCAAACGTGACCAGTGTTGCTGAGTGACACTCAAGTAACTGGTGGTTTTTCCCATGCAGCTGCTGGCTGCTCGGGGCTGTTCAGGTGGAGTTGGAAGCTGATGCAGAAGCGGCGTTGTTGGTCTGTCCACGGTCTCCGGCATTAGCATCTGCAAATCGGAAGTCCCAAGAGAGAGCGTGAGCAATGCTTTAACACCCCAAAGAGAAAAGTACACTGCCTCCACTGCAGACTGAGCTGTGTGGTCTTCCAAGCTGTATCTGAAAAGGTTGTTTAAATATGGCCAATACTATGAAATCTGAATTTCTTTCTGCTTAGAGCTGAGTCCATGCCTTGGCCTGGTGTTTGGTGCAGGAAAGACAAGTGTCTTTGAGTTAGTTGGGGCCCGAGTAGCAGTACATGCATGAATACTCAGTTGGGAGTCTGGCTCACTTGAAAATAAATAAGTGAACAGTGCACAGCTGGGAACACTTGCTAAACATTCTGAAGCAGATTACAGTTCACCATCTGCTTAAGTGGGTAAAACGGGTGGAGGCACTGACCGTAACATGGGTCAGCACTGAGAGGTAGAAGCACCATGTGTAAATCAACTGCAGCTGCTTACTTTCTAAGTATAGTCCTTCTTCACTATTTGTAGAAATGGAAAATAATGAGCAAAAAAGGAACAGCCACTGTAGGACTGATTCACTTCTTCAATTCAATGAAGCATCTTGCAGTCAAATATCTTGGCACAGAGCTTATTTCACCTAATCTTTTGGAAATATGTCTAACTTTATATTTAACTGTAACTCCCCTACCCCCCCCCCCCTTTTAAGGTTCATCATTATTTCACAGCACCTATTAACATGTAAGTGGGCATTTAGTTGCATCTGGACCAGCACTGCCTCTCAGGCAGGCAACAGACTGCCGTTTCAGTTGCCCGTCCAGCTGTGTCGCTGGGCCCTCGTACATGTGACTGCTAATACATACTGCTGGGCATATTTTTCTCCCAAACACTTGACACTGAGCCCTGAGCAAGAAGAGAAGTGGCTTAACTGGGATGGATAACTTCTAAGAGCCATCTTCCTAGAAGTCACACTGCCCTTGACCATCAAAGCTGGTGACACCAAAAAAACAAGTTCCAAAGTTTTGTCTGCCTAGAGACTGAAATGCTCCTATATCCTTTGAAGGGTAAACAAGTGTCATGGCTGAATGTAACATCTGCCTTTGGATCTTTTTTGTTTCAATTTTTTAATTACAGCAAGAAACAGAAGACCCCGAGGACACACAGGAACGCTTTACTTAAGGATTAGCTGTTCAATTTATCATTCCAATGGCCACTCTATAAAAACTACATGTCTTTTCTAAATTCCTTATTTTAAGGGCAGCATTTGGGGAAGAAATGTCAAATCTCTCAATTTGACTGGTTATGTTTAATTCATTTAATTTCCTTCAAAAAAACTTATAGCTGCTTCTAGTCCTGTTTTCATGAAAATAAGTGCAAACATTACAGGATCAGGGTCCATGCATGGAGTCATATTAAATCATTATATGGCACATGGGACAGGTGGCAAGGTATATGACACAGAACCTTTCTCCGAAGGCAGGTACGTGCCTTTTCTAATAATCACTACATAACTATGTCTAATACTTCAGTCATGACTCCTGGTTTTTCTTAGATAAGCCCGTCCTAGTGCAAATTTTACTCTTCAATGATCACCCAAATTCTGTCATCAATGACAACATCAATTTCTGTCCAGGTCACATGTTCCTGTAAGGATTTCTCACGAAAAACAATCATTTTTGTAATTCAGGCACAGGCTGCTTTAACCTATTGAGCCACCCAGGCACTCCCGCAGGCTGCTTTAAAAACAAGTCTAGCAGGGCGCCTGGGTGGCTCAGTGGGTTAAGCCGCTGCCTTCGGCTCAGGTCATGATCTCGGGGTCCTGGGATCAAGTCCCGCATCGGGCTCTCTGCTTGGCAGGGAGCCTGCTTCCCTCTCTCTCTCTCTCTCTCTCTGCCTGCCTCTCCATCTACTTGTGATTTCTCTCTGTCAAATAAATAAATAAAATTAAAAAAAAAAAAAAGTTTAAAAACAAGTCTAGCAAATGCCTGGAAGGCTGCAGAGCTATTTCAGAATGATAATGATCCTCACAAATCCAAACTTACTGTAGCATTTCCCATGAGATGGATGACACTTGGAACCTATGCGTCTATGCGTGATCATCAGCAAACAGCACTTCTCTTTTTAGTATGTGAAGAGGACAGATAAAACTTTCATGTTCTGGTCTTCTAGACTTAAGAGATTTCCCAATCATGAGGAATTCACCAGCTTGACCATGACAGGCATGAGCTACACTGGAGGATACCCACTAAGGTTCATTTACGTAGCCATCCAGTTCATTATGTTAATTCACTCTCTAGCAAAATCCTATTGTGTGTATGAATTTGAAGAAACAAATTCAACTTCTAAATAATAAAATCTGAAAAGACATGTAGTCTCCTCAGGTTTGTAATTTAATGGTTTATTATTTTTTTCTCTGAATTATCTCCATATCCCCTATTAAGTAAAATTTTAACAGCTAAATATTTTGATTATAAATATCCTTGAAAGCTAAAGTCACAGCACTGTATTCATTCATCAAACAAAAACAAATAACCTTTGCCTGCTGCAACAAATTACATTTAAAATCAAATTATATACATCCTTTGTGAGAAAAAGAACAGAAAGATGTTTTTCAGAGGCAAAGTACAGGGAGGAGAAATACAACAAAGAAAATGGAAAGTTCTACAACCTCAAGAGTAGCTCCCACAGAACACCAGGCTTACTAACTGAATAAAACTGCATTTTTAAAGTTCTTCTTGGTATATACTTACTTTGCTCCTACTGCCAATTCTGTAAGCTTATTTTATGTAGTTGAGTTAATATGGCCTTTTTACAATAAAAATGTTCATTAATTAAAAACTGTCACTGGATTTGGATGTTTAGTAATTTCTTTAACATTTCTTCTCAAATATTTAAACAGAAACTCCTTTAAAAAAAAAAAAAAAAACCAGACACTCCTTAAAAGGGCACCCGGATGGCTCAGTAAGTTAAGCCTCTGCCTTTGGCTCAGGTTGTGATCCCAGGATTCTGGGATCGAGTCCCGCATCAGGCTCGCTGCTTTGGCGGAGAGCCTGCTTCCCCCTCTCTCTCTCTGCCTGCCTCTCTCCCTACTTGTGCTCTCTGTCTGTCAAATAAAAAAAAGAAAGAAACTCCTTGGGGCGCCTGGGTGGCTCAGTGGGTTAAAGCCTCTGCCTTCGGCTCAGGTCATGATCCCAGGGTCCTGGGATGGAGCCCCGCATCGGGCTCTCTGCTCAATGAGGAGCCTGCTTCCCTTCCTCTCTCTCCGCCTGCCTCTCTGCCTGCTTGTGATCTCTGTCTGTCAAAATAAATAAATAAAATCTTTATTTAAAAAAAGAAAGAAAGAAAGAAAGAAACTCCTTAAAAGCACCACAATTCATTTTGCTCCTGTCTCCAGCATTCCCTTTCCTTTTCACATTCATACTGGTAAAGGTGAGGCTTCCTGGCATTATGGTTTTAAGGACAGCTAACAACTTTTGATCATAAAGCATCCAATTCAACTATGAATAACCAAAGACTGTACCGTCTTGCTTTTAGTCCTGAGATGCTATCCTGAAATTCAGTGATACATCTTTCTTCAATCTAGTCCAGCTCCACAAACACTGAGAATGAGACCCAGCTGTACCACTTGATAGCTATGTACCACTTAACAGCTTTGTGACAATAGAACAAGTTATTTAACCTCTTTATTCCTCAATTTCCTCATCTGTAAAATGGAGATACTACCACTGGTCTATGAAATAAGGCCTAGGAAGGTCTCAGCACAGTACCTGGGTATAGAAATTGTTCAGTAAGTGGAAAGGCAAAAGAGACATCTAAAAATACATCAACTGTACAGTTTAGTGTGACTATAATAATCATCACCACCATAATGTCAGTGGCAGCAACTGTTAACATTTGGATGCTTACTAATGTACCAGACATCATACTATGTACATTGCAGGTACACACCTAAGAAATAGGTACAATTATTGCCCCCATTTTGCAAATGGGAGAAATAAGCACAGAGGTATCAGAGGAAGAGAATGATGGCCTTTATGGGTACTACAAGGGACAGCAGAAAAGATTTCCTAGCAAAGAAGAAAAGAACCTAAGGGGACTTTCATTCAGACCTAACTCCTACATAATCCACTATGATTTCTAGAAGCCCATTTCTATTATCTAAAAGGGTTACTACATTAGAACAGATCTGGGAATTTATAATAAGAATGAAAAGTACAGTTATTTTATTTCCTAATTCTTAGTCTGTATAGGGTATGCAAAGATAAAAGTGTTTTGGAAACAAATACAGAGGTCATTATTTCAAGCTTCCTAGAAACCAATGTCCCTTACCATCCTTCTGATGCTACTTCAGAACTAAGCAACCAACCAACCAAAGAGGGACTTGAGGAATAGAGAGAATGATCAGCTTTGAGGGACAGTTATTAAGATCATTCTTACACACTTGGTAGCCCCCTTCCAAGATGGCCCCAATGAATCATGTCTTCTGGGTGTTTATGCCCTAATGTAGTCCCTTCCCCCCAAAATAGGGCTGACCTATGTAACCGATAGGATATTTGCAGAGACAATGGTGTATGACTTTCAGAGTTAGGACATAAAAGATGCTGTGGCTTCTACCTTGCCCTCTTTCTTGGATCAGTTGGTCTATGGAAAACCAGCTGCAACAATGTGAGACACTTAAGTGGCCTTATGAAGAGCTGGTACAAAATGGTAAGGGACTGATGCCTCTCGCAGCCGGGACTGATTTGCTAAGCACATAAATGAGTCATCCTGGAAGTACCTCTTCTAGCCCCAGGTAAGCATTCCAATGTCTGCAGCCCTAGCTGACATTTGACTACAACCTCATAAAAGACCCTGACCTAGAACCATCCAGCTCGGCTGCTTCTGAATTCCTGACCCATGTAAACTATGTGAGATAATAAATGTTTATTCTTGTTTTAGGCTGCTAAATTTTGGGGTATCTTGAACATACATACAGGTCAAATAAGTTAAATGCCAGGTAGAATTTACGCCCACAAGCCCATGAGAGCAAGCCTAACCTAGTCCCTCTACAAGATATGTATGTCTGCTCCTAATAAAATATACAAAAGACAAGGAAAATTGCATCAGATGATCACTTGTTTTTCCCTAATTCTAAGAAGAGTCTATGGTTCTATGGCTTTTGTGCTGGATATGGCAAAGGGAATTTGTACATGTATTTAATGAAACCAATTTTATTCTGTGTGACTTCAGAGATAAAAATGACAAGTGGGGCAACCCCACAGCGAAGCTAAGGGTGATGCCCCCTCTAAGGTATTAGGTTCCCAATAGAATCCATGAGGCTCTTTTATCCTAGACAAAATTTTTATGTGTAAAATTCCATATATGATACATATATTTTTCTAGGATTGGACCCACAGTTGCTCCCCCAACTCCCCTCCTATATTCTCAGAGATCTATAAGAGTTGCTAGATAAGTGAGTCATGGATTTATTGAGCTGCTGTCTCAATACTGAGGAAAATGCCCCACCTAGTTGCTCCGGTCATAAACCAAAAGTTGTCACCATGATTCTTTTCTTTCTCTACTCCCTACATCTAATGCATCAGCAACTCCTGTCCATTCTCCCTCCAAACGTAGTTTAATCAAATGTGCCAACAGGGAGGGAAGGAAAGTGAATGGAAGACCCCACATTTATAAACTGTTGCCGAAGTGTTTAAATAAAAAGAAGAGTAGCAAATAAGAAAATAGGTTGGGAGGAAAGCATAGTGAGTGAACATAGGAGGCTGGGATTCCAAATGTTCTGCCACCATGAATCAGGGTTCTGCAACTATGGATCTATCTAAAAGATAAAAGCCTTGTAAGTGATACAAGTGTTCACTGTTTGGCCTGAAATGTTCTATCTGTACTCTCTTATAGGGTGGCTGCTAACTATATATGGTTACTTAATTTAACTGAAATTAAGTAAAAATAAAAACTTCGTTCCCTACTTATCATAAATACATTTCAAGTTCTCAAAAGCTACAAAATCCTTAATATTTTTTATCGTTGGCAGATTAGCAAAAGCATATATTTCAAATATCAAATTCTTTTAATATTTTATATTTACTTTATAAGTGTATTTGGTTAACTTTAAGTACACTTTTATTTCCTTATTTCCTTTATGCTCTCTGAGCCCATTTCACGTGTTTCTATTTACTACTATCTCATTCTATAATAGTGACAAATGTCTCATGACAGGTCAACTTTTCTAAAAGATATTATACTCAGAAAGTTCCTATTCAAGCTGTTCCAAGTGGAAATATCTTTATTAAAAAACTATGTTTCAGGTGTTAGTGTTACTAACTGATACAGGAACAAAAAAGACCATTTTTCACAGAGAATCAAATGTACACTCTAAACTTACATTTAAATTTTAATCATAATCTGCATTAGTGAAATAAAAATATAAAGTATAAAGGGAAAGACTCAATTTTCGCTTTTCTTTTTATAATGTCTACTATGACTTTGACAATTTGGGGTGTATAATAACGAGGGGGGGTTATCCCTCCTCAGCAAGGTATTATTACCTCTCTTTCTTCATTTTTCTGAGGAAAAGGTGTGACACAAGACACCAAAGTGGCTTCACTCATTTCAAAAACATAACTGCAATTCAGATGCCAGTGAGCCAACCAAAAAACTAACAAAGTTGGAGGGCCTGTCAATAAGACCTTATATCTTATCTGCCAGTAGCAGAGAGATCTTAGACACTCTGGGCTCAGGGGTAGAGCACATTTTAATTAGGAGGGTTGGTTGTTCAGGGTAGGTAACTGAAGGCCGTGAGAACACAGGAAACATATTCGCCTTTTAGGTTAAAAGATCTAATTTGGAACAAAGAATGAGAAAAGGATATCAACAGGTGACTTTAGGCAAGGAACTGAGGAACATTTGAAGAACATCTAGTAGAATGTTTCACACAACATTTCTCAACTTAAGATGATTTTACATTACTTTTGGAGGGGGAGAAATTCAGGTAAAAATTTTGACTCAATAGGAGAAAACATGTTTTGAATAAAAAGAAACAATTTCCTGGAAGTGATACTTAACGACGCTCTGAGGAAAATAATGACTAAGCAGGCTTGACTAGGTATCTACGCAGAAAACCAAAAGGAGCCAAAAGGAGGAAAAGGGTATAGCACTGTACCTAAAAAAGACACCCACATTCTTTGGCTACCAAGTTGGTAATACCTAAAAATAGATGTACACACTTGCATGCAGCACCTTCCCCACCCCACTCTGGGCTGGTTAATGTTAAGGTAATGGGAGAAATGGAAAAATACGTGCACTGCGAGTGGACAGTATAATCTGGGATTAGCTTTCTGGAAGGCATTCTGATATATATTAAAATCTTAAAAAAATTTATAATCTTTTGACTTGGCAATTATACTTCTAAGCACTGAGATATAATACAAACGTCTAAGAATAAGAAATCAAGTTAAATAAATTATGATACAGGCTTAGGATGCACAGTTACATACCCCTTGAATAGCAGGGCCCATATTAAAACAAAAACAAAAACAAAAACGAAGGCATCTCTCTCTGCCCATTCATACACAGACTAAAATATAAAATGATGTTATCTTCCATTATCTTTGGAATTGAGAATACGGAAGACTTTTATTTTCTAAAATAACTATGTATTATTTTTTAACAGAAAAAAATCCCCATATTTTTAAGAAATTCCATACATATTTAGGTTAAGATAAAGAGACAACAGAAATGAAAGGGTTGGGAAAAGGAACACTTGAGGGCAATACCCTGACGATGATAAAACCAGACAAGATATGGATATAGCTTTCCCAAAGCACACTGTACATTGGCAAAGAGACAAAGGATAATAGTACTTGGGGAGGGGATGGATGGATGGTAACTATGATTTTAGAAAGTATTTGATCCATGGGCTTAATTTGTCTAACATTTCAACTCTCAAAATTAGTAGAAACAAACAAACAATGGGATAAATTATTCTGGGTTTAATTCTGCCCAACTAGAAAGAACTGGCTGGTGATGTAGGTGGCAGGAATTCTGAAGTAATAATATGTAAAGGGAACCACAGGCCCTGGCTAAATCTGAGCCATGACCTCAGTAAAATGGATTTCAAAAAGCTCAGGGAATAATAGGTTTGATTTTACAGCTATAGTCTTCAAAAGGAGCTCAAAACCGACAAGAAGTAGAAAATTAGGAAAAAACAAAACTCTGACCAAGCAATTGCAAATAATCTCAATGCAAAATAAAGAGAGAAGAACCAAAGAAGTCAAGTAAAAGGGATTTTCTCTGATGAGCTCATCATTTTAAATACAGGTAACTTTAAGAAGAAGGGCACACATTCAAGGAAGAATAGAAAATAACAATGTGAACCTATAAAAACAGGTTAGATTTGGTTTAAATAAACAGCATAAGGTATTCAAAGCAAGGTCAAAAATAATAAAACCCCCTGACCAGGTAAAAAGAGAAGACAGACCTTGTCCAACTCCTATCATGATTCCCTTTTCTGTTAGAAGGGTTTTCAACCTGGAAAGGATATAACAAAAATCCTAATAAACAAAATGTAGCCCAAGAAAGGTGAGGGCAATCTACACATTTTAAATGTCTTTAAATCCAGAATCTAAAGTCCAAGAAACAAATTCCAAAATGGATTACAGAAACTCACAGTGGACAAATAGCGACATTAGAAATCTACCTAAGCCTTTAAAAAAAAAAAAAAAAGTTTGATTTCCATTCTTGATAGTGATACCTTAAGGATGGAAAACTTTCTTAAAATTTTTTTTTGACAACAACAAAGCATTTTACAAAGTTTTCCAAAACATCATTAAAATGAATATTGTAAGGCTGGTCTGTAGCTAAGGAAACAAGAGGGGTAAACAATCATTCAGAAACCCCCAAAAGAATAATCTCTAGTAAGTCTTGCTTTTAGTACCATTTAACTTATTTTATCAGTAATTTGAGAAAAGGCAAAAACATCTCTAAGGAGGCCCTGCCTTGTACTGTTTGATATGTTTTATTAGCTGCTTAACAGTGGCAAAAAACTGTTATGTTTATGAAATGTGTAGGTGATATATAATTGTATAGAAAACCCAACAACCTGACACTTAGAACATATTCAGGATTAGGATTTGAAACCCTCACTAATATGGAAGGCAGTTAGGCATCATTAAAATTTGAGGACCTTTGTGTGTAACCCAAGAATAGGATCACTGAGAAGAAGAAAGTATAGGAGGACAAATTTCAGGGTGAAAAAAGGAAACACTTTCTAACAAAATGATACAAAGATGGAATGTGCTTATTTTTGTAGTAATGAGCTTCCAGTTACTGCTATACAGAAGCATGGGACAGATGGCTTCTTCTTAGCAGATAGTAAGAACATTAGTGGAAATCAGTGTTTTTTAAATTTAATAGCATAACCACTGCACTGAAGGAAACCTTACTCAGAAAACTGATATATAAAGATAGAGAAAACTGCTCTAGCTGAAATTCTCTACCATATCTCACACTTAATTGACATGGCATTGGAGTACATGAATCTCTAAAGTGGTTTATATTTGAACAGTAAAACTATAATTTCTCAAGATTTATTTTTCTAAATAGTTTAGACGAATGGTCTCCCAAATGGAGTAAATGAGAGGAGGTCATGGAGAAAATAAGAATTTACATATATAAAAACATGTGTATGTTAAAATGATATATTATATATTATATATACTAAGGTTATATACTAAAATTATATATTATACATATATAAAATTATACTTTATGGACTATTAAGAATAGTATATATAATTTCAAAAGTTTCTCATCAGAGCCATGATCAACTATAATGCCTCCTGATACTGAGGTACTTTTTAAAAAACAATTTAGAAAGAGTATGAGAATTTTTGAAAGAAAAAAAAATCAAAATCCATACCCACTAATTTAACACAACTCTTTCAATTTTTGTATATTAACTTATCCTGTCCCTATCCACATGCAAACATTCATTTTGGCAGTTACCAACATGCCACATAAGATCTGGTAAGGATTTTTACAAATGTCTATAAGCTACATAACTGATATTTTTGTGATTATATAAAGATGGAGATTTCATACTGTATCAAAACAATTTCTTCCTGTTGACCAGTCAGATCAGACTGGATCTCCTTTTTGTTATTATGTAATTATTCCTATTTCTACCTCTGTACATGGTAGCTTTCTGTCTTCTGTTAGAAGTATCCTGAAGATTTCTGAAGTGGGATTAGTGAACTAAAAAGCATGAACTATGATAGTTCTTGTTCTATATAGTAATGCCTTCAATAGGTCTTAATCAATTCACTTGCAGTCACTTTCTGAACTCTGAGCATAGCACCAGCTAAGAACCTTGTACACATTACTTCTTACTTCTTAAAAGTCTATATAGCGGGTATTTATTATTCCTGTTTTATGAATAAGGAAACTGAAGCCAAGAGAGATAACAAGAACATAAATATTTTAAGGTCTTATTAAAGAATACAGCCCACACTGCCAAATTCTTATTCAAAAAATATATATATACCCATACATACATATTTATTTAAATACAGATAGCCATCAATGTCGCACGATCAAGTCCTTCATCTAGATCAGCATTTCCTGAGATATATTTGGTAACATACTTGGTTCTCACTACTTTGGCCCAAAAGAAAACTTTTCCCCTGACCATAATGTGGTGGTCTGCCAGACTCACACCGAGGGGCACTTAAAAAAGTATCCATATGAAGCTCATTATTACATTTACTGTTGGAATGGTAAAGGGAACTTCATTTAATCTATCTCTTACAGTAAAAAATTTGAGGCCCCAATGATGAAATACTTCTCAAACAGCAGGCCCAGAAACATTTTGCTTCTCCTAAACCATCAGGGTGCTAATCTAATGAACAATGGGAAATTTTAACATGTAACATTCCTTTATTTAGCCACTAGGAAGCTCAAAGCACACTATCTGATATCCTCTGGTAACTATCAAGATACTCAAGGCAGGCATTTTTCTCAACTAATTAAGTCTGTCCTTAGCCTCAGCCTACTATTCCTCTATTAAGTTCCTCATATTCTTACGTACTTCAACTTTGAAGTAAACTCTCAGGATCAGAGTCTAATCATTTTGCATATTTATGTCAAAATGTGATATAAATGGCTTTAAGAATATATATATATATATAGCAATGAAATATTTTGGGGGGTCTGCTGTAACTTGTATTGAAGCCACATAAAAATCAGGTTATACTAGGCAATTTGCCCCAAAAGCCTACTTTAACTTGTTTAGTATCTCACACTAAAGAAATCATTTAAAATTACCCAAAACTCACCAATCATAATTGGTGCTATTGTATTTCTAACTTCATTTTTACTCATATTCTAAAGCAATTCTAATAAAACTCCTGGAAATAAGCTCAACAAGTAATTGCATTTGTTCAGGGTTAGGGGCTATTTCATGCTTTGAACAAACAATGTCATATAAAATCTAACTTGGGTTAGGGGTTTATTAGGTTTATTAATAGCTCACATAAGCAACTCTATCTTCCTTCTAAATAAATTGGTGATAGTTTAAAAATTCTTATATTTAAAAAATTTAAACCACAATTCAGCACATTATTTTATTTTTACAACATTATTCTAGGAGAGCAAAGCCACGCATTTTACAGATCGAGAAAACTAGTAAGACATATTAAAACCAATAAAGTTCAAACGACTTTCTCAAAGTAGCATGTGCTGATAGAACTAGAACTAGAAAAGAAACCTTTCTTTCCAGACTTTTTCTGGAACGAATGTAGGCCATGGACTAGAAACGTTTCTCAGCTTTATTAGCAATGCTCTAAAAAACTTTTGCACAGGAACAAACAACTGTGTGTCAGACAACAGGAGATGGATTATGACCTTATTGTGGAATTGCAAGAACTAATAAAGAAAGATTTTATCTCCTGCAGCATCAATGCCCTTAGGCAAAAATATGTCTGATCCAACTCAGTTCAATGTAAAATAGATGATTTACTGAAAACAGAGTCAGCTCCTGACATTTGCTTTTTAGAGGGGGATAAAAAAGTGTACCAAATTCTGAGCCTAATTGTGTTATTGTATTTCTTACTTAATTTAAACAGCATCTGGTGATTCTTTAAAGAACTTTAAAATTCATTCAAAAGTTGGATATTTGCAGAATATCTGCAATTCTCACTAAATAAGGCCCCATTAGCTGGCTAAGAGATCAGCAGTATACCAGAACTCTAACCTGGGAGACCATGAAGGCATTTTTTTTTTTTTAAAGATAAACAAGATATAGTCATATACTGATCTAAACCTTAAATGTATTTGCATTAGTTTTAGTCCTTTCAAATGCTCAAATTATACCAATCTATATTTTATATTTGTTGAAAGTTTGCCTCTCCAGCATACATGTATATTTATCAAGAAATTATAGAGAAAGTATGACTTCAAAGGTAACTAAGAGGACAGAATTTAACATTATAGTAAGATATTTATAATTTATATATAAAGTATTTATGGGGTCCTTTTGTGCTTCTTTGGAAATAAAGCAACATTTTATTCACATTTATTCATTTGGCTGTGGTATGTTTTTGAAATTTGGAGGGTATTAAATGTTCACATACATCACATGAAATAAAATGGAGGTAATCATTATCTTTAAAAAAAAAAAAATGAATGTTTTTAGAGAAGACACTTATGTTCTTACCTGAGGCTGCTGTGGCATTTGTAGGGGTTGAAGCAGCTGCTTGAATCCGAGCGTGAGGAGGAATAAGGATGGTAGCTAGAGGTGGATTACTTGACAGTTCTAAAGAAAAGGTAAGACACATATTAGAGCCCATTCTTAACTCTGTATATGAAACTACTTTTATTGGTAACAATAAACATAAAGTACATTAAAACATTGGCTTAAAAGAAAAAAAGACAAGATAAATGTACATCTAAAACTAAATCAATGAGCTAATAATCAACTTACAGAGCAAGTCCACAGAAATGTTGTACATATAACTAAGGCACTATCTGCTAAAATTAGAATATATCTGAGAATTGAAGGAAGCCTGGGGAACTAGACTGGCCAAAAGTTTGAGAATAAGCATATTACTAAGATATATTTCCATCTTTCATTAATTTAAATATACTGTGTGTGTATGTGTGTGTAGGCACCACTGCATGCATGGTCCAACTGTTAAAGTTTCGTAGCTTTATTAAAAATAAGAATGCTTTAAAAAAAAAAAAATAAGAATGCTTTTATTCCATTCTATTTTGCTTTCTAACTCAGTAAGACTGTTGCTTTGAAATAGGCTTTTTACCAGCATGTGGAAGTTTCTATCAATTCTATACAGAGTGGCTTTCTTCAAAGAATCAAGTCCTATATGTAAGTCTCAAGAAATAATTTACGATGATATTGAATCTAGTGATGTAGACAGATAGCAAGGAGTGCTGTGAGTTTTTACATACAAGTCTCTGGTGTTAGCTTTAGGTAATGTGACCGTTCTCCTGGTCCTCCCAGGATAACTCTGTTAATTTTTGTAATTTGAGCATTTACCCAGTGGTTTTCATTTTCACTCTAGTAAGTGTTGTAATTTGAAGGAATAATTACACAACTATACTAGCTACAGGAAGACATTATTCTCTGAGCTAAAGCATACATTTTAACAATTCACAGATATGGCATGGAATAAAAAAAATTAAATAGTACAATCTTTTTTTTTTTTTAAGATTTTATTTATTTATTTGACAGAGAGAGATCACAAGTAGGCAGAGAGGCAGGCAGAGAGAGAGGAAGGGAAGCAGGCTCCCTGCTGAGCAGAGAGCCCGATGCGGGACTCGATCCCAGCACCCTGAGATCATGACCTGAGCCGAAGGCAGCGGCTTAACCCACTGAGCCACCCAGGCACGCTAAATAGTACAATCTTAAAGTAAATTTGCATAACACAAAACTAAAGATTTTAAAGATTTTATTTTATTTGACAGAGAGACAGCGAAAGAGGGAACACAAGCAGGGGGAGAGAGAGAGGGGGAAGCAGGCTTCCCACGGAGCAGGGAGCCTGACACGGGGCTCCATCACAGGACCCTATCACAGGACCCTGGGATCAGGACCTGAGCTGAAGGCAGACAGTTACAACTGAGCTACCCAGGCACCCCCGAATTAACCATTTTAAAGTGCACAGTTCAGTGGCATTTCATACATTCACAATGTTGTATAACCATTCAACACCTCTGTCTAGTTTCAAAGCACTGTCATTACTCAAAAGGGAAACCTTTCAGCAGTCACTCCTGATTCATCCCTACCCACGAGACCCTAGCAAAGAAAATAGTGTTTTAATACTATAGTTTAAAATGTTTTCTAAGGGTGCCTGGGTGGCTCAGTAGTTGGGTGTCCAACTCCTGATTTCAAATCAGGTCATGATCTCATGGTTATGAGATTGACCCCTGCACTGGGCTCCACACTCAACACAGAGTCTGCTTTTCCCTCTCTCTCTGCTCCTCCTGCTCGCTCTCAAATAAATAAATAAAATCTTTAAGAGCAAATTAAAAAAAATAAAAATATTTTCTGTTGTAAAGCTCCATTACTGACTTACTCAAATTGGCATCTAAATATCCAAAATTTGTACTAAATGATACCAGATTCTGATTAAAAAACAAAACAAGGGAAACCTGGGTGGCTCAGTTGGTTAAGCAGCTGCCTTCGGCTCAGGTCATGATCCCAGCGTCCTGGGATCGAGTCCCACATCGGGCTCCTTGCTCCGCAGGGAGCCTGCTTCTCCCTCTGACTCTGCCTTCCACTCTGTCTGCCTGTGCGCGCTCTCTCTCTCTCTCTCTCTCTCTTACAAATAAATAAATAAAATCTTTAATAAACAAACAACAACAACAACAAAAAAAACAAAAAACAACCAGCAAGCTGATGCCAAGATTTGTGAAAGATGAATGGGAGCAAAAGCCTAAAACTGAAAGAAGACTTTCTGCTTAAGTGAGAAGATGTAGGGCAGCTTCTCAAATTAATAGATGGAAGACAGTTGGAAAACCACTACTCTACTGTTTAGGTTTGAAGAGATGCTGTTTTCTCAAAATCAGTTTTAGTAGCTGTATTTGTTGTCACTGAGGAACAGAAGATCCTAGGGTGTTTTATTTCGCATTAGTCCTATTTCAACCTATAATCTTATACCTAAGAAAGCAAGAGAATCCCTATTACCATGGCTGATGACTCTCATGGTTTTAGAATAAAATTAATGGATGTGGTACTCTTCATTAATGTAAAAAGGAAGACTCACTATCCCATTTACAATTAAAATCTGCTAAAAAGGTTTCTTTAAAATTCCTCTAACCATTCATCCATACTCCCATCCACCTATCAATACTGAGCAAGAAAGTGTGTTTCACATAGTAGGTCTCAGGACAGAGAAAAAGATAACTGTCTTTGATCAACAGAAATTGAAAATGGAAAAGACAAATAAGCTTGCAAGAAAGGCATTCAACCTATTTAGGATACGAGCACCTTTTTTTTTTTTTTTAAAGATTTTATTTATTCATTTGACAGAGAGAGATCATAAGCAGGCAGGGGGTGGGGAGCAGGTTCCTCGCTGAGCAGAGAGTCCGACGCAGGACTCAATCCCAGGACCCTGAGATCACAACCCGAGTCGAAGGCAGAGGCCCAACCCACCCAGGCGTCCCTAGGATACGAGCACTTTTAAATGAAAAGATCTCTATGGCCAAGGGCCCAACATTATAATGTAAATAAGAGAAGAAACATACCCATGAAAAGATAAATTAAATGAATTTAACCATACTTGACTGCCTGATAAATCAATCTTTTAAAATATTAAAGCAAAACATAAATCTAGTTGACAAAATCTTAAGTACTCCTTGAAGTTTCTTTTCTTCCAAATATATGAGTCCTAAATTTAATGATAAGAGGTAGACAAGAAACTTTCCCGTTTTTTTCTGGGGGGACGGGGATAGAAACAGTGGGTCAGTGGCTACGTAGGGTATATGTTTGTTCAAACTGTGGATAGTGGGAAAGCTGAGGATAAATTTGAGAGAAGCAATCAATGTGTTAACTAGAGGGAAGAAATCAATCCCTTTGTTTACCAGACCTTCTCTTACGGTGATGTAAAAAAATACCAGTCATGGGGCGCCTGGGTGGCTCAGTGGGTTAAGCCGCTGCCTTCGGCTCAGGTCATGATCTCAGAGTCCTGGGATCGAGTCCCACATCGGGCTCTCTGCTCAGCGGAGAGCCTGCTTCCCTTTCTCTCTTTCTGCCTGCCTCTCCATCTACTTGTGATTTCTCTCTGTCAAATAAATAAATAAAATCTTTAAAAAAAAAATACCAGTCATCAGGTAAAAAGTCATCTTTTTCATTAGCTTTGAAACTGACCCTGCAGATCTCTAGAAAGGAGTCCCTGAAAGAGGCAGATTTACTCTTTCTTCTACAATTAGTTTGAGGTCTTCACTTGTGTTATCAGGCTTCCTATCTACATATGAAAATTGCCAGTGGCTCTTTATAATAAGTACTATTTCTCTACAAAAAGGTTCAGACGATTTTCACAATGGCATGTCCCTTTTTTTGAGCAGTAATTCAAAGGCTGGAATGTGCAACTTGATCTCACATATTACTGAATTCTAATGTTGCTTATCTGGATTTTTTTTTTTTTTTTTAAAGATTATCAGCCCTATCCTAATGGCTCCTCTCCTCTTCTAACAATTTCAAAGTGCCCAGGAAATCCCTGACCAAGTTTCTAACTAAATGTTAAAATTAAATAACTAAATTAATTAGATCAGACAAACAGTAAACAAATAATTACAAGGCTCACTCTTGTTTCTTGGTGATACTAACGATGTTTAATGTGAGAACTACAATAATTATCTACACAAATCCAAGACTACTTTGCCTTGGAACTGCCCAAGAGGGAGCATCACAATTTATACCAGTCACCCAAAAATGTCTGAATGCATTTGTATATGACATTTATAGAAGTGATGGATTTTTAAAGTTATCTAGCAAAATGCTAGTATATTAAAAGTTCTGGTGATTAAAAAGAATAGGCCTTAATAACCTAAAAACCTTACATTATTGTAAGAATATAAAAATCAATCCATTCTTGGTGAAGTATAATAAATGTAGCATTACTATGAATTATTTTATCTAGCTAATAACCTTTTGAGGCATCTAAAAATAAGACTGTTAATATTTTCAATCCTGGGAAATTGAGTTTGTGTTTTCTGTATTCATTTATACTATGATTTTATATATCTCACCCTATTGTGGTGTTTATTTCCCTCCCTCCCTTCCTTCCTTCATCTTTCTGAAGTCAATTCATTTTTATAATCAGCATTTGGGAGCTGAAAGTGTCCTTGAATATTCTTTATTCCACTTTTTTTTTTTTTTTTTTTTTTTTAAGGGAGGAAACTCAGAGATATTACCTGGACCAAGATCTACAACTAGTTAAAAACTGAGAACTAGACTTTAGGTCTGACTTACCTCCTTTCATATGCAATACTGGGCTATACATCATATACTACCAGTGCTCTGGTCTTCCTGGAAGTCTATCCGTCCAGAGCACACACAGAACTTTAAGATACTAGTTTACGATTGTTTGTTCCTACATCATTCCACATTCTTCCCAATAGTAAGGTCAAAGAAACAGAGTGGACAAAATAGTCTCAGGGAAAAATGACAATTAATTCTCATAAATAATTAATAGTTTAGAGCCTAAAATCTTGAATACAGTCAACATTTTTGTCATTAGTTCTTTAGCTACCTGAACTGACTTACCTGCCTCCTTTTAGTGTACTCAAGAATTTCCTTACATTCTCCCTGTAGTGTATTTCTGTTGGTTAAGCATTTTATGACCTAGAATAGTACAAGTTGCTTACCTAGAAAATTTATTCTTCTAGACTACTTATGAAATATTAAAGAATAATTTTGATATCAACTCCACTGATAAGTAAGAACAACTCCACTTCTTATTTACCAAAATAATCCACTTGTTTAAAACAAATTTCCTCAAGTCCATTGTTCTATAAAGGCCTTTTATAGTCATTTTTACTCAAAAGAACACACAAAAGGAAATAGGGATAGCCACATAAAAAGTTTACAGTTCAGCCTTTTTAAAAAAAAAAGCAGAGGGGCACTGCAAATTAGAACAGTTTAGGAGTTTCACTATGTGATTTGATTCATATCCTACATATAAATCAAGAGTTTCTATTTTATGTAAATTTATCCTTGCTATTATAAATTATAATAAGTCTAAACCAAAAAACCCCAACTCAGGGTTTACAAGAACTTGAGAGTAATATCAGAAGAATCATAACCTCAGGTCACTGAAATACTGTAGCTAATTAATTAATTAAGTTTAAAGGATTTATTTGTTTTAGGGAGAGAGAGAGAGAGAAAGAACATGAGGAGGAAGAGGAGGAGGAGGAGAAGGAGAAGAAGAAGGAGGAGAAGAAGAAGAAGGAGGAGGGAGACAGAGAGAGCGAGAGAAAATCTCAAGCAGACTCCACAATGAGTATGGAGTCTGATGTAGAGCTTGATCTCATGATCCTGAGATCATGACCTGGGCCAAAATCAAGAGTCAGATGCTTAACCCACTGCGCCTCTCAGGTGCCCCCCCACTGTGGCCATTTTAGTTGTAGCTGAGGATGAGGCAGGCTGAAAGAAAATACTCAGGATGTAGAAAGGCAGATAAGAAGGTGGCTGACCATATTTATGTGTTTCACTATTCTATAACAGGAAAATTGGTTTAAAATTCATTGCTACAAAGATCATGGAACCTCCTAATGATCATAAATAATGATTTATAAGAACTTAAAAAGTTTTTAATTCCATACAATAAATTTTGTAAATAAGTAATCTACTGCTTTCAAATGAAGGAAGTATAACCCTTTGATGAACTGGGATTCTAGAACACTTGCTTTAATTGTTCGCCCCCAACTTATTTTCAATTCCATTTTCATCACTTCCTACTCTGTAACATACACTTACACTCTTTTAAAAATCTGATTCTTTTCTTACCTTTTCTTTTTTTTTAAGATTTTATTTATTTATTTGAGAGAGAGACAGCACAAGTTGGAGGAGCAGAGGGAGAGGGAAGAGAGAGAATCTCAAGCAGGCTCTATGCTAAGCATGGAGCCTAACTTGGGGCTGGATCTCAGGACCCTGAGATCATGACCTGAGCTGAAATGAAGAGTCAGATGTGGAACCGACTGTACCACCCAGGCACTCCTTTTTTCCCTATTTTTTTGTTTTCTCTATTTTGGTCCTTTTTTCAATTTGCTTTGTGGAAGCTCTTTACTATCTCATCTGTTTTCCTGATGTGCAGATACTCTTACCCTTTACCCCAAGACATCCAATTTGCCCGAATTTGCATGGTGCTCTCTGGCAGCCCCACATATCCTATGTTAACTTTCATTAGAGAGTTAAATAGGCCCAGCCAATAAGCCACCACTCCTCTATTTCTCCCCACAAAGCTACCAATCTCTCAGATAAGCCACCACTCCTCTATAATCTCCCCACAAAGCTACCAATCTCTCAGATAACCCAGCTAAGTAGTAAAACAGTAAACTCTTTAAATCATACTAATGTTTTGATAATCTTTACTCACCTTTGCTCAATTGCCAACTTGTCCTGCCCTTGGGGGACAATGTTTGCTAAAGTAACTTTACTTGGTAAAATTTCATACAAGTTAGGTAGAGAACTGGTATTGGGAGTGTGTAGTGGGATTAACTGGAAACTCACATTTAAACACAGAAAGCAATCTATTTCCCAATTTTTCCAGCCTTGGAATAGGCAAGGAATTGGTGAATAAAGAAAACAATGATCCCTATTGGAATTTCCTGATTCTACCTGCTTAAGGTTTGATTCAGTTCATGTCCCATCTTTGAGATCCAGTGACTGAAGAAAAAGAGGGTGTGCCAAAGGTATGTCTAGGTTTCCAATGTCTAGATGCAGACAGTATTAGTCAGGGGGTCCCAGAACACTGAAGCCCCAGTGGCAGAAAAATGAGACATCTAATAATCTGACTTGTGGATCCAGAAGGTCAAAATGATCTCCAAGGTTTCTGTTCATTCTCTTTTCCTCCTCTAGCTGATCATAGAAATACTTGTTTTAATTATATGAGTATAATACTAATTATTATTTACAGCTAATTACTCATGGCACAGTAATAAACATCAAAGTTCAGTTAGCATTGTTAAGCTTTTTTCAATTGAAGCTTTACTTCAATACAACCCCTATGTTTTACTCAAGTGTTTAATCTTCATGGTCCTAGTCAAATAGTAGGTTTACCTTGCTAATTAAAACAACACCAGGGGTGCCTGGATGGCTCAGTCAGGCATCTGCCTTTGGTTCAGGGCATGATCCCAGAGACCTGGGGTCAAGCCCCCTGTCTGGCTCCCTGCTCAGCGGGGAGCCTACTTCTCCCTCTCCTCCGGGCTTGTGCTCTCTCATTATCTCTGTCTCTCTTTAAAACAAAAAACAAAAACAAACAAAAAAAGCCAACACTAACAGCAACTAGAAGGAACACTAGAAATGTCTAATAAATATTTGTTGCATGAATCAATCTGTCTCTCTCTTTAAAACAAAAAACAAAAACAAACAAACAAAAAAAAAGCCAACACTAACAGCAACTAGAAGGAACACTAGAAATGTCTAATAAATATTTATTGCATGAATCAATACTATGTTTACTTAAAAGTGGCCTATGTCACTCAAACATTCATTAAGTACCTACTACATGCAGACAGTGAATTATCTTTATTTCTTTTGGGGGGAATTAGTACAGACCATGAAAATTTGTGAGGATGGGGGAGTGTTTACAGCAGAACTTCAATAACACCCTCCCACCCCTAGAGTTTCCTATTTCTGGACTCTCTCTAGCTATACAACCAATTGGGTGACTGATTCTCCTTTTTTCAAGCTCTTGTATTACCCCATTTTATTCTGATCATTCATTAAATGCTATTAAATAATATGTGCTTTGAAATCGCATCTGCACAACAGTTACAAATTTGCCTTGGTAAATTAGATAATCATTTGGAAGCATTGATCCAAAATCATAATATAGAGGATCAAATATAACAACATCAAATATCACTTCTTTCCGGGACAGCTGTGTCCATACACAGAAATACCATTCAAGTGTAATACTGATGTAGAAGGAAAGGGAGAAAGTACTACAGGAGATTATAGCTCAGTTTCAGAATGGCTGCGAGGACAGGGCATTTCAATACTTAAAAAAGAAGGGTCATATCTCAAAATGATGGTACTTTCAATTTAATACATTTAGTTTTATGGAAAATAATTTCAAGGACATATTTACAGAGTTCATTTGGATAAACACAAAGACTCATGTACATCCTTTTAACTAATATGCAGAGTCACAGAAACACTTGGAACTATACAGATTGCATACTACATCTACACACACCACTACCAAATATATACACATTCTTTAAATCCTCAAAGATACATATGGAAATTCAGACATACAGAGAATCATAGTTATGTCTGATATTCTGGGAAATATAACAATTTGAAATGTCAAAATAAAATAATCTTCATACCTTTTAAAAATCTTATATATATCAGACATGTATGAATAAAGCTCAAACCAAATATTCTTCTTCAAATTGAGCCTTTACATTAAAGGTATGTGTCACAGCTGAAGTTAAAAACTTTAGAGACTTTTAAGGATGTTAAGATTAGCCGATTCTATTAGTTTGCAATATGAAAACTGCCCATTCATAAAACTCTTTGTAATATTTTTAAGACTATATTCTAAAATCTAAGCCAATTTATTTTCATGTCCCTTTGTCTTATGAGTATAATTTATTAGAAAATAGGAAAATAGCATTTACCAGGTCATGATTCATTATATTGCAATAAGCTCAGAACCACAATGCACAATAAAATACCACTTCACATCCACTAGGATGCTTATTTTAAGAAAAAAAAGAAGAGGAGGAGGAAAAAAAATTATTGGCAAGGATATGAAGAAATTGGAACTCTTGTACCTTGCTGGTGAGAATGTAAAACATGCAAAACTACTGTGGAAAATAGATTGGCAGTCCTCAAAAAGTTAAACACAGAATTACCACATGACTCAGCAATACCCAAAAGAATTCAAATGAAGTATTCAAAAAAATATACTTGTATGCAAATGGTCTTAGCAACACTATTCACAATAGCTGAAAGGTAGAAACAAACCAAATATCCATCAACAGATGACAGATAAACAAAAATGTGGTGTATCCCTCCATACACTATGGACTGAATGTTTGCATCTCCCTAAGATTCATATGCTTATACCCTATTCCCCAGTGTAATAGTATTTGGAAATGGGGCCTTTAAGAGGCAATTAAGATCATGAGGGTAGAACCCCCATGAATGGGATTAGTGGCCCTGTAAGAGAAACAAGAGAGGTAATCTCTTTCTACCATAAGCACACAGTAAGAAAGCACCGGTTTGCAAACCATGAAATAGGCCCTCATCAGACATCAAATATACTAGCACCTTAATCCTGAACTTGCCAGCCTTCAGAACTCTGAGAAATAAATATTTGTTGTTTAAGCCACATAATCTCTAGTGTTTTGCTATAGCAGCCTGTACTGGTCAAGACATAATACAGTGGAATATTATTCAGTCATGAAAAGGAACAAAATACTAATATACTACTATGACATGGGTGAACCTTGAAAACATTATGCAAAGTGAAGAAGCCATATACAAAAGGTCACATAATATATTATTTCATTTATATAAAATATCCAGGATAGGTTAAGTCCAGAAGCAGGAAGCACATTGGTGGTTGCCAGGGATTGGAGGAGTTAAAGGGGACGGACTGCTTAAAGGGTATGGAGTTTTCTTTAGAAGCAATGAAAATGTTCTGGAACTTGATTGAGGTGGTAGTTGTACAAACTGTGAATATACTAAATAAACTGAACTGTTTACTTTAAAATGGCTCATCTTATGTCATACGAATTTTATCTGTTTTCAAAAGAGCTTAGAAATCCATAGAAAAACAAACTTCGTTGTTTTAAAATTTTATTTTCTTTAGTAATAATGAAAAATTATCAGCCAGTGACTAAAGAATCAAATATAGTTATTTCAAAATTGGTACACACAAACAATGAAACAGAATCCTGGATTTTTAAATCTGATTAAATAAAATGCTTAAATAATATCTCAATTTTGATCAACACATACAGGTGCATTATAGAGTATGTACCTAGTATGTCTGTATATAAGAAAAATTATTCTTCAAAATGTATCCACAGTAAATATCTATTGTGTCTAGGGTTCTACCAAGTTGCTTATTTGACAAAAGGCTTCCTTGATCCATGTATTTTGAAAAAAAAGTACTTATCAGAGAAGATATTTAGTGTGAATAAAACCCCAACCAGTGTCGGTTTGGGAACTCTTAAGTTCACCTGACAGAACTTGTTAAAAAAAAAAAAAAAAAAAAAAGGAGAGACAAATTTAACATTAACTTAGTAATTTCTGATGCCAAGATTCCACAGTTGCGAGTGCTGCATGTCACTATATACAGAGCATTTTAGAGACCACTTTAAAAAACAACTGAGCAGATAGTTAAATGTACAGATAATAAACAGATATCTATAGTACAAAATCAAAATAAAAAACCTTGTGAAAATGGATACTTGTAGAATTTTCAGTGGTGGCCTCATATAGATTCAAAAACTGCTTCATATAAAAAAATTAATGATAGTTCAAAATGTAGCTCTACTGATAACAAAGATACAGATGTAAAAGACGCATATATAAAGTATTAATAGGGGTGCCTGGGTGGCTCAGTTTGTAAAAGCAGCTTTCTTTGGCTCAGGTCATGATCCCAGGGTCCTAGAATCAAGCCCTGCGTTGGGCTCCCTCTCCCTGCCTGCTGCTCTGCTTACTTGTTTTATCTCTGTTAAATAAATAAATAAATAAAATTTTTTTTTAAGTATTAATGAAACTGTTTTATGAAATTTGAGAAGTAAAAAAGTAAAGTTCCTGAATAAATTTAATTTTATACAGAATAAATTTAATTTTATACAATGCAGAATTTTAAATACATTTAAGTTAACCAAAAGAAACCTTTTTGGGATATCCTTTTTTTTTTTTAAGAATTTATTTTTATTTATTTGACAGAGAGATCATGAGTAGGCAGAGAGGCAGGCAGAGAGAGAGGGAGAGGAGGAAGCAGGCTCCCTGCCGAGCAGAGAGCCCGACGGAGGACTCGATCCCAGGACTCTGAGATCATGACCTGAGCCGAAGGCAGAGGCTTAACCCACTGAGCCACCCAAGCACCCTATTTGGGATATTCTTAATGGGAGAGTAGAGTATCACTTTATATCCAAGGATTATCAGTATATGCATTAAAGAAGAGCAACACCATAAAATCTTATAGTGATTAATATGGATGCTAAAAGTGATTATTTGGGGACTATGATTTTAATTTTCTCTGTACTTCTTTTGCATTTTCAACATTATCTTCAATGTGTATATACTACTCTTGATTAAAACAAAGCTGTAAACATTGAAAATAAAACTTACTTTCTTAATGACACAAAATCATAGAATCTTTGCTCTAGAAGAGTCTATCCTATAGGCAAAGTGTAATAATCCTATCTGTAACTTTGACATCATCCAGCTTTTTCCTGATATAAAATTTGGTATTTTAGAAAACAAACAAACCTGTTCCACTGTTAAACAAGTGAAAACTTCACTGATTCATCAATAATTTTATTTATTAAACTAAAGAAATTTATTTATTAAATTAATAAATAATTTTATTTAATAGCTAAATAATATATATTTATTTATAGATAAATATATTTATCTGTATCTATATAGATAGATATGCCAGGGGCCAAGGTTTGTAGAATAAACTCAAATATGTACTGTTCTCTAATTTTCTGCTACTACTGTTTTCAATTTTATAATCAGGAGAAAGAATACAAGTCTACACCTTTCTTTAGAAGATAACCTATGAGGTATTTTAGACACCTGTCAAAAGTTCCTTAAGTCTTCATTTTCCCAGGATCTACTGTCTATTCTGTTCCTTTGTATATCCTACCTGCCATTCATTAACATCTTAAAATGGCATAGCCAGAACCTAAAACAACATCCCAAATGATTTCCGATCTGCCCTAAGTAGTCAGAATTAATCCCAGAATATCTGAAAATTTTTCTTTATGAATGCAGTTTAAGACCACATCAGCACTGCTAGTAGTTACATGTTATTGACCACTCCAGAATATAGTTAATGGAATCATCCAAGTCTATTGTACTAGCAACTCACGTCTTCTAAATCTACTGCTTAAGCAATGCATTTTCCCACTTTGAATTTTAGAAAAGTTTAAATATGGGAGGAAAATTCATCTTAGAATAAAGGAAATATATCTATTTCTTAGTCACAGAAAGCTCTCCATCTCCTTTTTATATTTCTAGCTTGACTAAGCAGCCTAATCAATCAATTGACTATTTACTGCTTATTTTATCTATAGTAAATGGTACACTTTTAATGTTCCATTTATATAGAAAATCTCTGCATCAAAGCAGTGCAGTTGATTAAATGAATCACTTAGGGTCTTAGAGAGGAAAGAAAAGTGAACACAAAAGTGATTAAGAAATAATGATTCTTCTGGTCTAGAAACCACAAGTACACAAACTCCATTTTTCCTCAACATTTCTCAGTAGCATCAATGGTGCCAAGCCCCAGAAGGCAAGGGAATTTCTCTATCTACATCCCTTATATAATTTCTAAGAAAGAGAGTTCTAGAATTCCAGTTTTCCTTCTGTTTATAAGATATCTGACTTTATACAAATATAGCCACAAATTTATTTCCAGGTTTAAAAAAATCTGACATAAATTCTTGGGAAGCAAGAAATGCTAACATTCTAAGTTTCAAACACAAATTTGTAAGTTAAATTGTACATTAGTCTATATAATTTCTCATGTGTCAAGATTTATTATAATCTGCCAAAAATGAAAGAAGCTATGTTTATTGGAAAAATTTTATCTGCCCCTATGTTGTTCAAAACCATACAAGTAGTAGCCTAATAACTGGTTAAAAGGATGTTCACCTACCTGTATAAGTACTTAATATGCCCACTTTAGTCCTACACAGATTTCAACTAAAAGAATATCACCTAACACACATATGTAGCTTCCTCAGAAATGGTTAAAAATAGGGGCACCTGGATGGCTCAGTGGGCTAAGCCTCTGCCTTCGGCTCAGGTCATGATCTCAGGGTCCTGGGATGGAGCCCCGCATCAGGCTCTCTGCTCTGCAGGGAGCCTGCTTCCCCCTCTCTCTGCCTGCCTCTCTGCCTACTTGTGATCTGTCAAATAAATAAATAAAATTGTAAAAAAAAAAAAAAAAAAAAGAAAAGAAATGGTAAAAAACAGAACTAAGTATTTGGAATTACCTTGAGTGGTGAAGTTGAAGAGTGCAGGTGTGTCTCGCCCATTTGGTAGTTTGACATTTGGGTCCCTTAATTCGTCAAAAAATGAATGTGCACAAGCTTCCAGTGGTGTCAATCGGGCAGTTGGTGTATACTCCAGCAGACGGCTACACAGTGCAATTGCCTCTGGTGGAGTCCGGGGTCGGAAGACCTGCAGCACAAAAAAGGGGCAAAGAACAATTAATGCTTTATTGTAAGAATTGTAGCAAATTATCCTTTGAGTATGAGTTAATTCCCACCACATACAACATGGCTGCATTTGTGAAAGGAACCTTCTAGACTGAAAAGAATTAACGGCATATAATTCACCACACTGGGGTAAACAGCTAATTACAAACTATATGAGAAAAGTTCTGAGAAAAAACTAGGGGAAATTTTTAAAAAAAATCTGCATTTGTTCATAAAGCAGTACAATTAAATATGTACACAAAATACAATATGATAGGCACAAGAAAAGGGCTGGGTTCTGGAAGCAAGCACAACTAGAAGAATATTAAAATTTTCTAAAAGTTTTGACTACTGTGGTGGTTGCCTCTTGTGTGTGATTTTTGCAGAACAATTTTCAGTAATGGACAGCACTACTCAAATCTGGCCATCAATATTTTCTGAAAAAGGAAAACTATTTACGACAGGTCTAGAAATGCTAATGCTTTGGTATTATCTTTTCAATAAACAGCATCTATCTGATTTGAAGAAATTCTTGAATAACCAGAGTTAAAACTGTTTTCTCAAAGAATAGCTGTATGTATTACATACAGCTTACATGGCCAGATTACCCTCATTTGAATGAATATTCTCAGGTCTTAATTAGGGAGAAAGAAATGTACTTTTCATTAGTACAAATATTTCATTAGGAGCCATTATGTCAGAAAAAGTCAACTGAAGGCTGTGTTTAAGCAAGAAGCAAATAAATTAGTTTCTAAAAAAAAAACAACCAGAAAGCTTTCTACACATCTATGTCTTAAAACTCCAAATCTATATATAAAACTATGAAAATAACTTTGTTTTAAATTATGGACAGCTGAAGAATAAAAGTAGAAAGGGGACAACAGAAATAAACTAAGTAGATGGACAGAAAGCCTCTGAAACTAAAGAAAAATGAAATATATATCCCTTGATATGGGAAAAGCAATCAAACAGATGTGGTAGTGGTAGTAGACAGACATAAATAGAGGCAGACGTATATAAAGGGAGGGAAATAGTGAGGGAAGGACATGTAGATTGTGAGGAGGATGGAGTAAGGTTTCCTAACGAGAATGGCTCATGTAACATCTGACTATCACTTAGGCTGAAGATAGCAGAACTAAGTTACTACTATAGAGCTTACTTTTCAAGAGACAATATAAGAGTACTTTCTAAAGTGAAAACCTTATTTTTCTTTTGTTTTTACACAAAGTTTATTACTACTATTTTCCATGGAAATTGAGAAATTGATCCTAGGATCCTAGGAATTTATTTCTGAACATCAAAGAACTTATTTGACTATATTAGAAAACCCTCTGTACGATCAAAAATTGCTTTATCTTTATTCTTCTGAGTGATCTGACTCACCTCAGTCAAGGAAACCTTAAAGGTACTGTATTATTTGAAATGTTTAGATCTTCCACTGTTCTTGATCATTTTTCCCTCTCTTGCTTCCTAGCCAGGTCCATATAATCAAATTCCGAATGTAAAAGAAAATAATCAGTGGGAAAACTCTGAAAATTTTTCACAAAAATATTAAGCATTACTGACATTATTTTATCCCAGAGAGCTGTTTGTATTTATTTCACAGCATGTGGATTTATTTTGCTAGCTAGTCTAAGGGAAAATGCTTTTGCACCAATATGGGACTGTATAAGTAGAATTAAAAGTACCACCAAAAGTAGAAATATCTCCTGAAAACATTCAAATGTAGGGTAGCTGAACAGTGAATGTATTTTAAGTGAAGAAATTTCATGTTACATTAATGAGGATTTTGCATTAAAGTTATTAATAAACTAGTATTGTAAACTTATCTCTAATTATTTAAAAAAATCATCCACATTCATTTGGTATCTTACGGCTACAAGCAACCATCCATGTTGGTACTAAGACACCTATTAGTCAATTTTGCCAGGGAATCCTAACTCATGGAATCAAAGAGTTAAAAACAATAAAGAAGACTTCATTCTAAGAGGCCACATTAAAATCAAGACTTAATCTGCCCTTTAAAAAGAATCCATTATTATTTTAAACCCTTTGAGAAATTTCTGATGAGCGAAGCCTTGGTTTAGTACTCTATGGATAAAGGTTAACTGGGAAATTATGGGGAGTCAAAGCCCAGTGTCTTCCAAAGTTCAGATTTGTGATCATAATATAGGGTGTAGAAGCATGCAACTTTAAAAAATTTCAGGCCAAACTAGAAAATAGCTCTTCTAAATTATCTTTGTGTTTAAAGAGAAGGAAACCAGTAACAACTGAAATATGGCTTTTAATAATGAAGCTTCTAATGCCATTTTATTCCTTACTCATTTAAATTGCTTAACACTCAGAGCCTTTAGTTCTATGCATCTTTGTTAATATTTATTCTTGAAAAAATAATTTTTAAACTCCACAGTTCCTCACTTCTAGATGTAAATAAATCACTCAGGAGACTGACAATCTAAATATACCATAAGTAAAACCTATCTCAGACAGTGGATGGAAAGAAAAAAAAACACCACAGCTATCCTACATTGTTTTTACTTTTACATTTCTAGAATGAATAATGGTTTGCCCTTTCTAAAAAAAAGTTTTCCCCCTAGTTTTATAGACCTGCCCTGAAATTTTGGGGAAAAAAAAATTAAGTACATACCCGCACTCCTGAGGTGAAATGTCCTGTTCCTGACGAATCCTAAAGATGATAATGCAGTGAAATAATCCAAACAGGGGAAGTCAATCCAAAAGAGAATAGTCCAGCAAGGAAAAATATATCCAGTGTTATAAGAAATCCATGGTGTGGGGGGGGGACATAGAAAATGTTTATACAGTTATAAACTTTAAACATCAGTCTCCAAAGTAGCAAGTCCAAGTTTTAAAAATTATTTCACCACAGTGTATGCAAAAAAATTTGATTGCGCAATGGTGAGGCACAATAAAGAAACATTTTAATTTTATTATGTTCCAATGCCAGTGCGTTTATTAAAAAAATACAAAACCAAAAAAAGTTAAAATCAAAATTAAATCTAGAAGTAAACTTCCCAAAGTAAAGTGTTTGGTCTTCTACGACCTGGATTCATCATCCATTGACATGGCTGGGAGGGGGCATATTAGCCTGCTTTTACAGACATCAGTTCCCAATGTGCTAATTTTTATCTATTAATGTATTCCAGTTAGACAGTATAAACATTTTTTGCTTAATTATTAGTGATGAGAGGAAAGTAATAAATAGATTTAATTTATATTACTACAGATTTCAAGCCAGATATTTTCAATTTGTGTGAGCTAAGAAGGATCAGGCCACCGCGGATTATTCTCCATTTTGGATTGACTTCCCTGCTAAAAGAGGTTTGCTGACATTCTCATTATTTTAGGATTCTTCAGGCAATTGACATATCACCTCAGGAGTGCGGGTATAACTTACTTTTTCTATTGTGGGCTTTGCCCCCTCATACCCTTGCACCCATTACTTAGTTAAAATAAATAAAGAACATTCTTTCCTTTTTTGGAAAAACTCACTGAAAAAAAGTCCTACATCTTTGAGCACTACAAATTCAACACAGTTCCATGTGCAGTTATGCCCAATTCACCCACCAAAAGCTAAACAAAAAATATATACAATAAACAATACAACTAAGGGACAGTCACAGTTACAGGTGACATGCATAGTAATGTACACCAACACCTAGGCACAACGGAGCCAAATATGCAAGGGAGGTAGTAGGATCTATTATGTCTAGGTATTGAGAACAAAAAAATGGCAGAACTCACCAGTAGCTGTGAATTCCCTTGGCTATTCTAAGAGAATTTAACATTCTTTTAGGATAGTTTCCAGTGGGGGAATTAATATTTTGCAAAAATAAATAATCCGCGGATTACTTTTAGTCTGCAGACTAAAATTTAGTACACGGATTAAAATCCGGCCCATCAGAATTAAAATCTCTCATGAACTAGAACACAATCAGGTGGACAAAAATAGGAAGCGAGACTAAAAAAACTGAGAGCACAAAGTAAGACTCAACTGGGCCAACTAACAGTTAGTGCGCAGACTAAATATGGCCAGCCAAGTATGTTAGCAAGGCCATGAAGAGCCCAAAACACCCTCTGTAAAAACTAAAAACAAAAATAAATAAATAAAAATAAACAGAACAAAGCAAAAAATAAATAAATAAACAAAAGAAAGGAAGAGAACAGAAAGGAAAAATTGAAAAGAACCAAAACACTGACATGAACTTTTAAGTGATTCAAATACTACCTCACCTGTGCAGCAACTCATTTTCTTATATTGAAACAAACTGTCACCACAAATACTAGTCCATAAAAGAAACTAACAGAAACAATTCATTTTTCAAAAAGAAAGTCTCTGTGGTATTGATCAAATGCAAATGAGTCCTTAAATGAAGAATTATTCAAAATAAATTTGCATTTGGATAACTCAAAAATGACAGAGGCAATTTTTCCCTTACATGGCCTAGGATAGACTTTAGCTCTCAAATATCAAATTTCAATCTGGAGCTAACTGTTGCGAATGAATCTTAGGCCTTTTAAAATTACCATTTATAAGCAGTCATATATACGATATCAAGGCCTACAGCTGATTGCCACAGCATCAGCTCTCAACAATTCTACTGTATTAAACAGCCAACCAGAGCAATGTAGAAATGTCTATGGGCAATGATAATCCACGCAGAACACAGAACAAGTGCTGTGCCTGTTCTGAGCAGCTCCTTCTTCCTAGATTTCACTGTGATAAATGTACAACCCAGACACTGTTCTCTGGTTATACACAAAACACACAAGCATCCAGTGTTAAAAACTGATAAACCATGAACTTCTAAGGAGCAACCCCAATGCTGGCTCTCAAGTAATCTATTAATAAGGATTAAAAGTGAGATGATGCCATGGATTTGTTGAATAGTTATGTTAATTACCCAGATTAAGTAGATACAGAAAGAACTTAAGTCTACTAAAGAGCTGATATATGGTACATAATTCATAAGAGGCACAAACATCCCTCCCTTAGTCACAACAGAGCCAACATTCAATAAATTTCACCTGTACTTATTAAAAGGCTTACTGAGTTTTTCTGAGCTCTATTACACGTAAATAATACATGTGTTGATATCAACATTTAACTATGCAATGTAATTTTTTCCTATGACTTCATTCACTGATAAAACAGTACTGCAGGCTTACATAAAAGTATGATTTACCAAATGTCCACTTACTCAATTTAATCTCTTATGGTCAGACTGACTTTCTTAGGAAAGTAGAACATTTTCTTTCACCCACACCTCCTCATCTTAAGGGACAGTCCCCTGGGCTACAACAATTCCTGACCTTACCAACATCTAAGCAAATCTAAATCCTCTTTCAACAGCCCACCCCACCTAGTCCTTCTTCACCTTTAAGAGGCTTCCTTTCTAATTCCACCACCCCTGCTGGAGATCTGACTTATACCTACAGCATGTGAAACACTTGAATACTTATAGCACACAATCAAGTATGTGGTTATATGTTATATTACTGAATACTTGCTTTGACTAAGTCAGTTATATCACCTGTAAGCTTTTCAAAAACAAGGGCTATATAGTGTACTTCTTCTGCGTCCTTTATAGTATCTGAGTATCTGGCACAGTGCTGGGTACATAGGAGATACAGATTTTAAGAAAGTAGACTTTCGCTTTTTTTCTTTTGCTTTTTTAATCCACCCCCAACCCTATCCCTCTGCTCCCCACAAGTGACCTGGAAACTTATGCCTAAGCATTCTTTTTTACATTATTTCTCTTACACGGGGATTGGCCACCCTAATGGCTAGATTTTAAAGTGCATAGTTTCCAGCAAAGAAATGGGGAGTGTAGCCAGTGCAACTAGGAAAGTGAGGAAATCTACTCACATAGGAAAATAAATGTTAGACACGGAAAAGTGATTATTCTAACACTAATAAAGATGTAGGTGGAAAATTCATTGGAGAATATAGTGTATTTAACGAGACAAGTGATAATGGATTAGTAGAATGTTCAGGGCAGAGGTAAGTTAAGTAATAATATAGAAACTAATTTACCTAAGCAATGGAACAAAACAGATGAGTACAATCTTGGGAACCAGTAGAAGTCCCAACATAGTTTTATGCTTTCTGAAGTACATGTAAGCAAAACCAAAAAAGGCTCATCGAGTTTACCCACAAAAAAGAAGTCTGACAATTTTTGTTTTGTGCTCTCTCGACCCCTCCGAAGGCATTTTTATTTAAAAAAAAAGTTTTTAAAGACTTATTTATTTGAAAGAAAGAGAATCTTCAAACAGATTCCCTGCTGAGCATGGAGTCCAATGCAGGGCTCTATCTTACAACCCATGAGATCACTAAGATCAACCGACTGAGCCACCAGCTGCCCTGAGGGCATTTTTAAAAGTATAAATATGTAAAATTGAAACACAACGTTTACCAAGTGAAAAATATTGTACTCAAAGGCTCAGAAAAAAAGGTAAGATTATAAAGAAAGTCTTAAAAAATTAGTAGGAAAAAATACACAAGTATAGCACAGTTTTATGTTTAGTTTTAAACACAGAGAATAATAAACATAATCTGTCCAGTCTAGTATGGTACCTTAACAACTGAAATGACCTCAACCTCAATTTTCTAATTTCTCTTAGCTAGTTGTAAACAGTACTAAATTCATTAATTTTCAAGTATGTGGACAGTGTTCTAAGAAATTGGGTATGTAAGGACTGGCTTGTGGATACTGGTTTCTAGGATACTTAAATAATAATCTATGGTTTCACATATCCCATATTCATTCAGCTATTAAATAAACTTATTGTGTATGCCAAAAACTTAGTAACAAACATTTTGAAGTAACTGATATCCATCCCATTATAACCACTATGAAAAAGAAATTAGGAAATGCTATAATGCATGTGGCATGACTTGGAAGGTATTTTAAGAGTCATCTGGTGGGAATTAATCACGGAGAGCTTAGATAATTAGAAAATATTTCATGGGAGAACTAAGATTTGAGGTCTTGAGAAAAGGTTAAGATTTGGTAAGCAGAGAAGAAGATCATTTTAAGTGTGAAAAAGAAGACATTAGTAAAAGAGATAGAAACATATATGGCTTCTCTGGGGAACAATCAGAAGTTAGGAAGGTGAAGAACAGGATAAGAATAAACCTCCTGTTTCTCTGGAAAGAAAAGATAGAAACAACAAGTGACACAATGACTATATAATATGTCATCCAAAATGGGACATTTTTGAGAATGAAGGGGCATTCAATTAACAATTACTCTGAACAAGCATAAAGTGGGACATATGGTCATCCTTGTCCTTATATGCATATTATGTCAGATTTTCCTAAAGGCAATAAGTAAACAAAGAAGATTTTTAAGTAGGAGTGATAGTATCACATGTGCTTTTAAGAAAACTAACTTTGAGAGCAATGAGGACTATAAAGATATGAAACTGAAAAAGGGAAACTGGTTAGGAGGTTGTTTTAAAAATTCTATGATACAATGATGGCCTAGAGTCAGGGAAGTGGCGATAAAGAGGACAAATCAAAGAACTATAATGGAGGTAGGATCTTTGTATTTATTTAGAAATAAAATAATAAAATATTCCTTTATTTTAAATAAGGGAAATCGATTGAAATGTTGAAAACAGTATATTACTATTTTCAAAGAATCAGAAAACACAAAAGCTAATTGCTATGTACAAAAGAAAAAATTTGAGGCACGAAGAGTAGAAGCAGTACTCAAACTAGATCCTCACTTCATACTTCATACCAGACTGTCATTTAATCACACCTCCATATACTAAATGCAGAATTTAAGCTTCCTCTCCTGCTAATGCACCTCCATCTCTATTTAATTCTCAAATTTCCGTGGTATCATTTGTTTTTCGCTATCTGGCTTTTTATTCTTTACAGTGTACACCAATGCAGGAGGTCTTTATCTTCCTGTCCTCAATCCAGTAATGGTCCCTGTTTCAAAACATTAGCACCAATTTCCTTTCCTACTTAAAGCATAAAGGATATAACAATGAATTAGATGACTCTGACTATTAAGTACTAGCTAAGGGCAACTTACTGGATTTCTAAACTCTCAAGAATCTTGACATAGTATGGTTCATCTCATCAACTGTTTAGCTCTTCTGTTTGCTATCTTTCTTAAACATCTAAATCCCTTCACCTCAGTGTTTCCATGGAAGGTATCTTCTCTCTTGATCTTTATGGCTGTCTAGGTTTTTAGTACACCAGCTTCTAATCCTTAGGGATATAGCTGTATTACACTGCAGCACAGAAAAGCAGGGTTCACATGTTCATTGCTTTAGGAAATAGGGCTAAAGTGGATTCTATCAGAAGACTAAAATAAAGGCAAAATAGCTTTTGTTTCCAGACTTTGTTTACCTGCTCTCAAAGAGCAACAAGCTCTTTTCTTTAGAGAACAATATTATGCATTTTTTAAAAAAAAACCAAAACAACCCCTTTATTGGCTGCCTAACATAACACAGTACTTCTCAAGTTGGTGTTCACGATCATAACAGAGGGGAGAAGGGATTGTGTTCCTTCTAGAAATTTAAAATTTTGTCTTTTCATTTTGATAATAACCTATTTTGAAAATCAATATTAGCATATTTTGGATCATTTGGATTCATCCAGATGGCAGAACAGTGCCGTGGAATTTTTGTTTGAATTTGGTTTTGTGTTTACAACCATAAAAACATCAATCTAGTTGTGTACACCAATGAGAAATTAATACAAGTGTGCTTATTACATAATAAAATCAAATTATGTCAAGGCACACTATATAAATGGAGAGTTCATAGTACTTTCAACAGACAAAATAGGTGGGAGAATGGAGTCATCATCCTACACATGAAATAGGAATGGAAGCCTAAATAAAACAAACAAATAAAAGGGATTTGTATAGATTATTCAAGTTTAAAGAGCATTAGTGTAAGATATAAAACATCAAGAATCCACAGGAGCAAAGGAAGATGTAAAGCAGACAAACTGACCACACATCTTCTGTTGACTACTCTTTAATTATAATCTACCATTCCTCACATTCCATCCTCACATTCCATCCAAGGGGGGAGGGGGAAGAAATGCCGAATATGCCACATACTAATATTAGTAGTAGTCTTGATTAAAAAAAAAAATGATAGGGACTGTTAAATAAAATTTCATAACTTCAACTTCAGCATTATATTGGTCAGATACTCTATATCAAGGATAGCATGTGAGGAATACTTAGATTACACCAAAAAGAGCTTTATTTTTCTTTTTTCATAAAAATGACATGCTTATTAATGAAAATATGGAAATGCAAAACAAAGAAAATAAAATCACCTATACTTTTCTCAACCAAACTACCATTAGCATTTTGGAATATTTCCCTGGATTTATTCATTATACAGAACTGTCTTTGTTTTTTTTTTGTTTTTCTTTAACATGACTGAAATCATAGTATACTACAAATCACTTGTAAACACTTTAATAATAAATTCACTGGATTCAAACTGCAACTCAGCCTTTAAATCCTATTGGCCACCTAGGACTCTCTGAGTTAAGGGCAAGGTGAAAGACCCCAAATATCTTCTGACCAAGATTCAAAATAAACTTTAGGTGTAAAGATCAAAGAATGGTTTATCTCAGAACATTCAGCGTTTACTATAAATTTTAAGTGTGGCAGGGAAGGCAACATCATGGTCAGTGAAAGCTAACCTCTAATTCTGGCACTAAAACACCAATACCAAATTCTGATATAAGTAAGTAATTAGTAATAAAAAGATCTTCTGCAATGAAGAGAGATAAGATTGTGAGAACTTGAAGGAAAGTAACTAGAATCATAATACAATTCAGAGAAAGAAAGACTTACTTTGAATTTGGGAATATAAATTATTTCATTTGTAGCTCTAAATTATGTCACCTCTTATTATAAAAGGTCTATAAACAATTAAATAAACCTATCCCTGCTCAAAACAAACTGTTATATGTACATTTTTAAGTACAGAAAATCTCTGATTGAACTATAGAAGAGCTGAACTTTATTAACTCACAAAAATACATAATGAAATTTAAGTAAACATGAGAGGAGGTGCATGATGTATAACTTTAAGTCTGGCATTACACACACACACACACACACACACACAAACATGAGTAAAAGTTTAATCCTGGCTTTGTCATGGCCACCTATGTAATCTTGAGTAAGTCACTTGGTATCTTTGACCAGAGTTTCTTAAACTGTAGAATAAGGATGCTAGAGATTCAATCTAGCAATAAGCCCTAATGAGATTTTTTTTCCTGCCTTTAATGTCACAAGTTAAACTGAAATGAAAAAATTTTTAAATAAAATCTATCTTAAATCACTTCAATCATGCATCAAAGCAAAAAAATAAAGCTTTTTTGTAAATTAGTACTTATGCTCTTCAAACTGGTTCCATCTATGCTCTAAGAATCGGTTAGGCTATCCAATGGCTAATGACATCCCATTAACATATCAATGCTTTCAATGTATACTCCAATAAGATCAAATCTTTTTATTCCCCTCTGGAAATACCAAAAGGAAAGCAATCAAAAGAAGAAAAACACATAGTATCATAAGGCCTATAAACAGTTTCAAAAATGAATTAAGAAAATATATGAAATACATGTTTTCATATGCACATGATATTGAGCAAGTACCTCTGTTAAAGAAACTGACTTTTGAGTTTTATGCAGTCATTATTTATATATAAGATATTATACCTAATGAAATTCTGTATTTTAATGGTATAGGTACACTGTCCTCAACCTACAAATAAAACCCCAGGCTGAAAACTGCCTACAGAAAATCAATGGGGACAAAAAGTATACAGTCATTGAAACACTAAAGTATAACTACCCAACTATCTTTACATGCAGAACTGCTATGTACTTTGTACTCAGGGAGCTATCTAGTACCAAAATAGTTTAGTTTAAAAACAATGAAAGTTTAAGTTAACTATTGGTTAATGTGCTAAAAAAACTCATTTTGACTCACCTTAGTCCAAGGATGCGCCTTAATTTGAGGGAATTTGAATTCTGTGTAGTTTGGGTTCATTTCTCTAATTTGCTCCCTTGTTGGTGTTCCCAGGACCTAGACAGAGAAAGCCAAGTTATTGCCGTATTTTCCTATATACATTCAAATACAATCTTTGTGTTTTAATGTACTGGTTTCATTGGAAAAAAGAATTCCAAAGTCATGAAATATATTATTCATTAAACAGAGCAGATTTTGCAAAAGATTTTTAACTGACTATAGATCCTATGCTGTATTACCCTACACAGACTTTTATGATAATCATGTTAAACCAGGGTTATACAAAAAGATCACTTAAAAACATTCAAGTAAAAATCAAACATCGTTCTATCAAGAAAAACCATCTACTGCATTTAGTAAAGTATAGCCAAAGGGTTTATTATCAATAAATTAATCAGGAGAACCTTACTCAGATACTGTCATCAATAATTCCATTCAATCAATGAATATTTAGTGATTGTTCCCTGTGTACAAGAAACTATGCGATGACATATGGAGAATACAAAGAGCCAGAGATTTTTTGTTATAATGAACTTAGATGTTAGTGTGTGGGAAAAAGTGTAACTGTAATACAAGATAAAAATACACTGAGCACTTCATTGCCTCTGACATAGTATGGGCTGGACAAAGAAAGCATACAGAACTAAATGCACAAAACAGATGACGGGACGGGAAGAAATACTAATTACTAAAAATAAGGACTTTGGAGAAAGATGACATACATCACTACTTGTCTTTATGATTCTAAAGCCTGGTATAAAACAAATTTGTTAAAATATTTGGCCATTTACAATTCAAATAGAGTGGCAAAGAAGGAGTGTAATGTAGTAAGTACTTGATTTGTGGTGGCAACCAGTGAATAACCAGGGCAAAGTAAGAACTGCAGGGTTTTTGTGTGTGTGTGTGTTTGCTTTTTTTTGTTGTTCTAATTCTCTAGATTTCATTAAAACCAGAACTTAATCAAGATTTAAGAGTTTTGTTCTTCAAAAGATACTCTTAAGAAAATAAAAAGGCAAGCTACCAACTTGAAAGAAAATGCTTGTAAAACATGCATTCTGCAAAGGACTTCTACCTAGAATACACAAGAGTCCTATAATTCAAAAACAAAAAGACAAACACCCCTCCCCCCAAATGGGCAAAAGATACAACCAGACACTTTACCCAAGTAAAGTAAAGACAGTTTACCCTTATTTACATAGTAAATAAGCACATGAAAAAATACTCAACATCATTATCATCAGGGAAGTGCCAGTTAAAACTGTTAAGATACCACCTACATATCTAACTCAGAAGAGTAAAGTTAAAAAAAAGATTGTGTATACCAAGTTTTGGTGAGGATGCAGAGCAATTGAGGCTCTCATCCACTGCTAGTGGAAATGTAAAATTGTATGGCACCTTAGAAAAAACTTCGGCAGTATGTTAGAGAGTTAAACATATACTTACCATATATCCAACACTCCCACTCCTAAGTACCCAAGAGAAATGAAAGCATATGTTCATACAAAAACTTTTACACAAATGTGCATAACATCTATTTTGCAGGTGCCAAAAAGCAGAAACAACTCAAATGTCCATGACAGATGAATGAATAAACAAATGGTGGTATATCCATATGATGGAATGCTACTCAGTAACAAAAAAAAGAACATGGCTGAATCTACAAGTAATTATACCCAATAAAAGAAGCCAGACCAAAAAGAGTACCTACTGTATAATTTCACTCATAGGGAATTCTAGAAAATTTTGTTTACAACAACAGAAAGAAAAGCCATGATTGTGAAAGGCTGGAGAGAAGTATTACAAAGAGCACTAGGAAATTACTGGGGTGAGGAAAATGTTCATTATCTTGATAGTTTCATGTGTGCATACATATGTCAAAACTTCCCAAACTGTATACTTTAAAAACATGCACTTTGTTATATGCCAATTACATCTGTCATAATTATTTAAATATCTGAGTGCATAAAGTTTAAGTAAGATAAGTGGAAAGGACATTCTGAGCTATAGTATTATTTGTCAATAAAAGCCCAAAAGAAATCCAGTTAACTAAAAACTGACCTTTAATTCCTAAAAGATAATTTCTGAGCAAACCCCTGAGGTTATTGAAAAGAAAAAAAAAGTATAAAAATAATCTAAATTATAATACATTATTCTGTGAAGAGCTTATTTTTGGGCACTGGAAACACATATCTAGTTATATATCCTCCCTTCCTTGTAGCAGAAGTACAGCTTTTTAGAGAAGAGCAAGGTATTATCTAGAACTGGGAAGGGAAGTCTCTGGCCTTTGCAGCTGTAGATATCAAATACTTGTAAGTCAGGAACTATTCACACTTAAAATATGAAGGCTAAAAAGGAATCTTAATTTTTATTTTTAAATAATAAAGCAAACATTTATATCCTATTTTACCCCTTGATGAAGGTTATGTGTGTGTGCATCTGTGTCTCTGTCTGTGTGTGTGTTTGTATGTACTGGCAAAGCGGGGAGGAGTGAAAAAGGCAAAGTGAGCTAAACAATAATTCTGCCCCCCAAATGCAATCCCACTGGATCCTTTTAACTGCTGAACAAAAAAACCCAAGAGCAATGACAAGAATAAATAAGTACATAACACATACCTTCAATGACCCTACAACTTAGTAATTCCACTTTAAGGTTACACTCTAGCCTAGAGAAACTTTTTATACACCCAAAGCAACACTGTTCATAATAAAATACCACGGGCACAAGCAAAAATCCAAAAGCAGAATTAGTAAAAAAACCATAGTATAGTCATAAAGTGGTACACTAATAATGAAAATGAATGAAGCAGAGCTACACATACCTTCTGATGAATCTCACAAAATGGTGAGTTTTCTCAACAATGAAAACATACCGTAAGAGTGCCTTATATAAAGCTTAAAAACAGGCAAGACTAAACTATATTTTAGTATACATAGTAAAACTGTAAAACTAATAAAAAACATGGGAATATTCATTGGAAAAATTAAGAATAGATTATTCAGCTTAATAGGAAGATGTAAGAGAGACTGTGACTGGGATGGGGCATAAGTAATTCTTCTAATTCTTAACATGAGTGATAATTACACAGATATTTGCTTTATTTTTGTGCTTTACACTGAATACATTTTAACATATTTTGGCATTATGATATACATCACAATCAACAATTAAGAAATGCCCACTTCTGAATCAATGAGTATTTCCTGTGCAGTTTCCCTCTATTTATTCAGTATTTTGTTAACACAGGACATAGTCAAAACTCCCCACAAGTTGGTAAGAATGCTAAAAAATGCGAATTGTATGATGTCCATTAGTAAATGCATCCTTTTACTGTATGGACAGAGATCACATGCACTTATCAGCCATTTAACTTTCTGATAGGGGCTATGTGAGATAATTTAAGCTACAAACTGTATAATAATAAAAAGGCAGGATACTCCTTGAAGTGAATATTATAATTCTTATTTTTTTTATTACATCCTAAGAGTATTCCCAGTAGAAGGATATTCCCAATTGAAGTAAATCTGTGAAATACACAATAAAACAGCTGAGAAATACATGCACTATACACAAGGTTTGCTTAACATACGAAAAACTTTTAATTATTTAATGTGAAAGCAAGAAGGTATATTTTGTATTATGTGTGCTTTCACTCCCGTATCTTCTCCCTAAATTCCTATCTCACAGCCACTCATGTCTAAACCTTTACCCAAAATTTTACAATGAAAAATTTCAAATATAAAGAAAAGTTGCACTTTTTTTTTTTTAAAGTGAAAACCCTCTCCTTTATAACAACTATCTTAAAAACATGACTAATGCTTTACTACGTTTGGTTCATCACGTTTCCATCCATCTATCCATACATCAATCCACCTTATTTTTGGGATACATTTCAAAGTCAGTTGCAGACATTACTACATGTCAGCATATGTATCATTAAGGTTTAATATTTATGACTTTTATTTAAGCATTTTTTACATACTTGGAATCTTCCTTTAATATACACAGTGTGTACATGTATAAAATCTTTTATTAAAATGGGAACTAATCTGCTTTGACAGTGATACAAATTATATATCTATTATAATTATATCATATATAATATATATAAAAATGATATCACTATTAATTCTAATTCTAATTGACTGTGTCCTCTACCTTCAAAATATGTATATCTGTAACTTTTAAGAAGCTAGGTACTATCCAGTAAACGGAATCACTGATTTGTACACTATCGATCATTTAAAAGCAATTAACCAAATGCCTTACTGTCACCATGAAGCAGCAATGGAGATCTTTTTATCCCTTTTATAGCCACATGATCTTGAATGTCTAAGACCATTAGACGGGGAAACAAAGATTCTAATGTCCTAGGATTTTCTATGTTTAATTTCCCTTGCCAAATACTCAACTACTATAATCATTTCTCTATTCTTTTTCTTATTATTTTTAAAAAATCTTAAAACTAGTTTCTCTCCAGGCTGGCTAACAGAGATGGAAACTAAAAGGAAGACCCTATAGAACAGGGGTCAGCAAACTTTTTCTGCCAGAGAGTAAATACTTTAGGCTTTGTAGCCCATAGAGCCTCTGTCACTACTCAACTCTGCTGCTGTGGCACAATGCAGCTATAAAGAAAAGTTTATTTACAAAAACAGCTAGCAGAGTGCATTTGGCTCCTAGGCCCTAGTCACCAACCTCTGACCTAGTCCAAACATTTTTAGAGGTGAGAAAAACTGAGGCCTAGAAGGAGCAACTTTTCAGAGGTGAGAACTAATCAGAGCCAGAACTAGGACATAACTCAAATCTCATCAGTGGCAAACCAATTTTAGGAGATGGTATCAAAGAATCTGTTTATTGGACTTGGTTGGAAGATGAACAATTTCTATTTCTAATTTGGTAGTTGTGAAAGATATTGATACTATTAAGCATGAAGGCACAGAGCTGGAAGAGGAAATAGTATCCAAGACAATCAAGAAGAACTAAGTGGTAAATAATGGGTATAGAATTTAGAAGAGGGCTTGAGGGTAGAAAAACAGGTCTGGTAGTACCTGATGTATAGGTGCTAGGTGGCTGCAGAAGTGTATAACAGGTAAAGCACGCTGAAGGAAAAGTGTACTAAAGATGGGGACCCACAGGACAGAAATATGTGGAAAAAGGGAAACTTAATTTTTAATTTTTAAAGAAGATTTTATTTATTTACTTGACAGAGAAAGAGACAGCGAGAATAAAAATACAAGCAGGGGGAATGGGGAGAGGGAGAAGCAGGCTTTCAGCCAAGCAGAGAGCCTGATGCAGGGCTTGATCCTAGGACCCAGGATCACGACCGGAATCGAATGCAGATGCTAACGTCTGAGCCACCCAGGTGCTCCAGGAAAAGGGAAATTTAAAAAGAAAACTGAGACAGAAGTCCAAGAGACTGGAAGAAGTCCTACAGACAATGGTACCATGGAGGCCAAGGAAAGTAAACATTTAAAGAACAGAGAGGTGAGTAACTTATGACATAATTAGTTCAGAGTAAATAAAGGTGTTCAGTATATCTGGCCATGAAGCGACTTACTTTCTGATCATGGTGAGATCAACCAAAAAAGAGCAAACAGACCATCATATGAAATAAGTAAGTGGCGACAAAATATGTAAGTTCTCCTTTTAAAAGATCCCACAGTGAGGAAAAAGGGAACAAAGAGAAGAAACATTTATGGACCACTCAGTATGTAAAAGCTCTGGGTGAGGTGTATCAATTTTCTTTTCACATTTAAATTTCATAATACATTATTACCCATTTTATACTTAAGACTACAGCTGATGGAGGTAAACTGACTTCTCAAAGCTACAGTTTGTCATTTGTAAATATGGGATTCAAATGCATGTGCAGTTGACTCCTTAAAATGGTCTACCCAACATTAATAGCAAAAACAAGGAAAAGATTAAAAAAAAAATAATTTAAAAAATCATTTCCGTAAACTCCACTGATTTTACCATAAAGGGAAATCTAAATCCTTTTGAATTGTGCAGGGTATACTAAGATTTTGTAAGATCACGAGGCTATAATTTTAAGTTTAAAGAATTAAACAGACTTAACAAAACCCTTCATAATTTAAATAAAATCTACCCATACCTGGTAATTCAACTTAATAAAAAGAGTATCTTGAACTGTTAATATAGATTTTAGGCAATATAAGAATTATATGAAGAAATGCAAGCATCTAATTAGCTAAAGAAAATTAGAAAGTTTAACAAATCTCAAACTTATTTTACAAATTCTTGCAAAAATTCTTATGATTTAGTAATTTTGATATATCATTTTCAGGCTTCCTTAACTATAGATTCTTACTGTAAATCCCACACTTACTTTGCTTAAGTATATCTGCAATACTATCTATGCAACTTTGCAATATTTTTGTCTGCTGTGATTATTTCACGTGTGTAAGTTCTTGGTTGGAATGTTAAATGGTGGGCAAATAATATAGCTCTGCATACTCTAAGTAATTTTATTGCCAAGAATTTCTATTTTTATTTTGTTCTAATTTTTTTTAAATTTAAATTCAATTTACTTAACATACAGTGTATTATTAGTTTCAGGATAGAATTTAGTGATTCATCAGTTGCATGTTAACAACCAGTGCTCATTATATCAAGCGCCCTCCTTAATATCCATCACCAGTTATCCCTCCCCTCACCGACTTCTCCTCCAGACACCCTCAGTTGGTTCCCTTATAGTTAAGAGTCTCTTCTGGTTTGCTCCCCTCTATTTTTGACTTTTTCTATTTTTCCTTTCCTCCCCCTATGTTCATTAGTTTTGTTTCTTAAATTCCACATGAGTAGAATAATATAGTATTTGTCTTTCTCTGACTGATTTATTTCATTTAGCATAATATCTTCTACTACCATCCATGTTGCAAATGTACTGCAAGAATAGTTTACTACAAAGCCCAAGTTACAGAAACTGATGTTGTTACTTAATTACTTTGAAAGCATAATTGCTTAAAGGTGGTCAATATAGGGGTGTCTGGATGGCTCAGTTGATTAAGCATCTGCCTTTGGTTCAGGTCATGATCCTTGGGTCCTGGGACTAAGTCCCACATCAGGCTCCTTGTTGAGCGGGGAGTCTGCTTCTCCCTTTGCCCCTCCTCATGCTTGTGCACTTTCTCCCTCTCTCTCTCAAAAATAAATAAACATCTTAAAAAAAAAGAAAAAGAGGGCGCCTGGGTGGCTCAGTGGGTTAAGCCGCTGCCTTCGGCTCAGGTCATGATCTCAGGGTCCTGGGATCGAGTCCCGCATCGGGCTCTCTGCTCAGCGGAGAGCCTGCTTCCTTCTCTCTCTCTCTCTCTGCCTGCCTCTCAGTGTACTTGTAATTTCTCTCTGTCAAATAAATAAATAAAATCTTTAAAAAAAAAAAAAAAAGAAAAAGAAAAAGAAATGAAAAAAATTGAAGCATGGAGATTAAAAAAAAAAATCCAGAAAAACACATGTATATGTTTGAGAAGTTTCAAGTTTCAGAAGGGGGATGGGGGGAACAACAACAATAAAAAAAAACTATCTGAAGAAATAGTGGCTAAAATTTTTCCAAATTTGATGAAAATAATGAAAAGTTCAATGAATCTCAAGCAATACGGTACAAAAAAATACCATACAGAGTTACAGTCAAACAGTAAAACCCACTGATAAAGGAAAAATCTTTCCGAAAACAAAGAGACACATTATATGCACAGTGTATTAACAACAGGAATAACAGCTGACTACTCATCAGAAACAACCCAATCCAGAAGAAACTAGAGACCTTTCCGAAGAATGAAAAGAAAAAGCTGGAAACCAAGAAATTGTATATCTGGTGAAAATAACCTTCAAAAGACATTATTAAGCAAACAAAAGTTAAGAGAGTTTGTCACCAGATTTTCACTATAAGAAAGTACTTTCAGGATCAAAGAAAAGGATTCCAAATGGACATTCCTATCTATACAGAGGAATAGAGACCACCAAAAATGGTAAATATATGGCTAAATATATATTTCTCCCTTGCTTTTAAATTTCTTAAGAAACTGAGTGCTTAAAGCAAAACAACGAAGTATTATAAAAGTATTATAGAAGTAAAAATGTCTGACCACAGTAACATAAAAGACAGGAAAGGGAAATAGAAATATACTGTTGCAAGGTTCTTACTTCATATGTGAAGTGGTATATTATTATTTATAGACTGTGACAAAATTAACATGTCTATTTTCAATTTTGGAACAACTTTAAAAAATAAAATAAGGATGTATAGCTTAAACTTCCCATTGGGGAAATAAAAAAGGCTCATTATATCCATAAGGTGGCAGTAAAGGAGAAAAAAAAATGGAATGAAAAATAAATATCAAAGTAAAATACTTAAACTCAACCACAGCGATAATTACATTGAATGTAAATGGTCTAAACAGTGCAATTAAAAAGTAGTAATTGCCAGACTCTACAAAAAGACAGTAAGTCTATGTTGTCTGTGAGAAAGAAACTTTAAATATAAAGACACATAGGTTAAAATGCAGAAAGTTATACCATGCAAACACTTATCACTAGAAAGATGGAGTATCTACATTATCAGAAAATGGAGACTTATGGGCAAGGAAATTAAAATAAAGAGGGTCATTTTCTAATGATAAAAGTAATTTTAAGACTATACGTGAAATTACTATGAATACCATTTATAGGTAAAAATGTAGAACACAGGAACTCTCATATGTTGTTGGGAGTGAAAACCAGTAGAATACTTTGAAAATAACTTGGTAACTTCTTATAAAGGTAACATACAGTTATCATATGGCTAGCAACTTTAATCTTAATCCTTTCTTGAAGAGAAATATAAACATATACCTGTAAAAAGACTTATAAACAAACATTTATAGCAGTTTTACTTGTAATAGCTAAAAACCAAAGCCAAACATTAATGTACAGGTAAATGGATAAAAAAACCTCTTGATATGTTAACAGAATACAACTCAGCATAAAATGGAATAAACAGGCAACATGGATGAACTTCAAAAACAAGATGTTGAGCTAGAAAAGCCAGATACAAAAGAAACATACATTTAAATGAAATTATAGAATAGGAAAAACTAATCTGTAGTGACAGAAAGCAGACCAATGGTCACACCTGAGACAGAAGATGGGGGACCAACTATAAAGGGGCATGAACAGAATGATCAACTGTCCTGTTTGCCTGGTGCTATCCTAGAAAAGCCCTCAGGTCCTGGGCACATTGGGATGATTACTCACCCCAGGCTGTACACAGGAAATTTTTGGGGCGGTGGACATGTTCTAAATCTTGACTGGATAGTGGTTATATATGTTTATCAAGGCTTATTAAACTGCATACTTAAAATGACTGCTTTTGGGGCACCTGGGTTGCTCAGTGGGGTAAAGCCTCTGCCTTTGGCTCAGGTCATGATCCCGGGATCCTGGGATGGAGCCCCACATCAGGATCTCCGCTCCGCAGGGAGCCTGCTTCCTTCTCTCTCTCTGCTTGCCTCTCTGCCTACTTGTGATCTCTGTCAAATAAATATTTTTTAAAAATTACTTTTATGTAAATTACATCTTGTGATACATTTACTATACTAAACAAAACCAGATGTTTACCCTTCTTCTGTTGCTTTGTTAAGACTAGCATTAAAAGTATCAGAGTCTACAGGCGCCTGGGTGGCTCAATGGGTTAAAGCCTCTGCCTTCGGCTCAGGTCGTGATCCCAGGGTCCTGGGATCAAGCCCCGCTTTGGGCTCTCTGCTCAGCGGGGAGCCTGCTTCCCTTCCTCTCTCTCTCTCTCTTGCCTGCCTCTCTGCCTATTTGTGATCAGTCAAATAAATAAATCAATCTTAAAAAAAAAATAAAAAATAGAGTATCAAGAGTCTATACCAAACCCTACAACTCGAATTATTTTATATACAATATGAACAGTTTTTAAGAAAGCAAGTATTTCATCTTGTTTAATTTTTCCCTCCCTTCCCCTATGATTCTGTCTTGTTTCTCAAATTCCTCATGAAACCAGAGAGGGAGACAAACCGTAACAGACTCAATCTCAGGAAACAAACTGAGGGGTGTTGGAGGAGAGAAGAGTGGGAGGGATAGGGCTGCTGGGTGATGGACACTTGGGAGGATATGCGATGCGGTGAGTGCTGTGAATTGAGTAAGACTGATGAATCACAGACCTGTACCCCTGAAACAAATAATACATTATAATTTAATTAAAATTTAAAAAGAAAGCAAAGGTATGATTTAAGATGCAAAGAATGCAAAGGTAAGACAATCAAGAGGCATTTAAAGGTTTTTGCTCAGTCTCTTAAGTCATTCATTCATTCAAGACATTTACTGAGTTTCTATCTTCATAGTACTCCAGGGTAGAGAGACTTATGAAATCTGCAAAGATCAGTAGAACAAAGTTTAAGTGTAGATATGTTGAGGTGAAAGTTCTACCCTGCACTAGAGTGGGCAAGTGATTCAGGAAAGGGTTCTGGAAGGAAAGACAAGAGCTGATTAATTATGTAAGGAGTCTAGAAAGCAAATGAGTCAGAAGCACATTCTCTACACACTATGTGTAGAGTGGAAAATGGCCTGATTTGGGTAATATTAACAGCTCAATGGTGACAGAAATTAAGAATTGAATATTGAGGGGAAAACAATGTTAAAGGCTAAAAGGTAAGTGAGTACAGGTTATGAAGAGCAAAGATTCTAAATGCATCACTATCTGTAATCAACACAATAAATTCAAGACAATTTAACAAACTGATTATCCTATTTCTACATGAGCATATCTTTATGTTTTATATTAGATTTTATTATATGCAGAGTGTATTTCTACCTTACTACATATGGAACCTTTCAAATTATATAAATTGAAACTTTTCACTTCATGGATAAAAAAATGTTTGAAACAGACCTCATCATTTCAGACACAATCAAGTCTTAAGAGTTCCCTTAAATTTTAAAAGATAGAAAAATACATTTCCCCAAACTTTTTGACTAAGGAAATACTTAAAACAAACAAACAAAACCCTAAAACAAAACCTTATTTATGGATTTCCTCAAAAGTGAGTTCCTCCAAAGACTTAAAGGAAATGAAACTGCACATAAATGTTGTATGTACTTTCTGTAAGTATGATAGTTCACACAATTAAAAAAGGGAGGAGATGTTAAAAATGATCACACCATTGGAAAGAGTATATGTATTCTCAGTTATTTATTATTAGAAAAAAAACCCTTCCATTTACTGCAAAAAAACACATTTTCTTTGGCCCATCATCCTAGATCATGAGGAGTTAGGTAGTGAAAACATTCAAAGACTCAGAGTATCAGTCCGGCCATATTCCTCTGGGTATGCTGTGCATGGTTAAATCCATCATTTCATTTGTAGCCAGTCCCATCCAAATTTGTTGTAACATTTTCTCATTCATTTAGCTACATAGGTACCCAGACACTGATAAATATCAAATTAGGAATTATGATTTATTTCTTCAAAGAAATAAAGCTAAGACTCATCTGAGAAAAGCTATGAGGTTTTCACAGCTTTGTTTTTAATACTTCAACACCAGAGGTCGCCAAACTTCAGCAACAGAATGCTACATGTACAGTCTTAAAAGCAAGGGTGAAATAAAAGAAATCCAATTAGAAAGTTGTTATTCTTCTACTTAAAATTCTGCAGTGGTTTCCAATTACCCACAGGCTAATATGATCTGGCCACAGCCCACAGGTCCAGCCTTCTCTTCCCCAGTAAACTCATATTCCACTATACCCACCATTCAGAACCTTAAGCTCAAACCATAAACACACAATAGACCCATTTTCATGAAGCATCTTTGCCCAAATTCATACGTATGTCCTCTATTTTCTTCCCTTCTCTAAATGCTGAGTACCTTTCCATGTTTCAAGATTTAGCTCAAAAGTTACCTGTCCTATGATGCATTTCCAGACAGCACTAACTCCAAAGAGAATACTTCTGCCTTTGTACTCTGCCTAGACTTCTGGGATAATACCTGCCTTACTCTATTGTCCTCAGTTTTTCCTCTCTTCCCTTTAGTCTCTGAACTCCTTGAGAGCAAGAACGCTCTATGTTCTAGCCCAGCACCTAACAAAAACAATAGTAGTAGTTAAAGTGACATATACCATGAAAGACTAAAGGGATGCATGGCTACGTCTATAACGAAACTTTTTAAATCAGTGGATAAAAACTGAATTAACATAGAGGCCAGAGAGATTATATGTACCATGGTTGAACAATGAAACATCTTCACTTCTTTTTTGCAAAAAAGAACTGTTTTTCAGTTTGTGTAACTCTCAGGTTGGCTCCTGTACCATAAACTTGACAAATGTCTCTGGTTTAAAAACTAGTAAAACATGTCACTGAACTACTGTATTTCAAAATATCAGTATTTTAATGACACTGGAACCACTACATTTTTGCTTCCATAACACTGATACAATGTTATAACCCACTGAGCCACCCAGACGCCCCACATGAATAAAATCTTTTTTAAAAAATTTCACTACAATACCTTTCAAGATATGAAGATTTTATCTAATTTCTACATCTTCCCCATAATATTTGATTGAGATTTTGGAATAAGAAATTCTTGGTTTTGTGGTTTCTCCCTTCCAAATTCCAGAAGGCAAGGAATAAAAAGCCCTAACAAGGGCAGCATGAATTTTTAAAATCTCATTAGAACTTCATTGAAGGGGCTCCTGGGTGGCTCTGTGGGTTAAAGCCTCTGCCTTCGGCTCGGGTCATGATCCCAGGGTCCTGGATTCGAACCCCACCAGGCTCTCTGCTCAGCAGGGAGCCTGCCTCCCGCCCCCTGCCTGTCTCTCTGCCTACTTGTGATCTCTGTCAAATAAATAAATAAAATCTAAAAAAAAAAAAAAAAAAAAAAAAGAACTTAATTGAAAAGGGCAGCAAGTTATCATGTTATATGAATACGACTAAATGATTTGACTAATTTAAAGTTTTCTGCCTAGGGGGAATGAACTAGTGTAGGAGGGTCCCTTAAAGTGTCTATGGTCTTACACCATTCACCCTTACACCAACTATGACTTAACTTGATCTGTTCCCCCTCTCTTTCTGAGAGCCAGGGAATAGATGTATAAATATGAGAAGTCTTCTGGAGTCCTTAGCAAAATTATGGTTAGAGTTCACTGCCTTCCTTAAAATATGGTGGAAACAAAGCTACCTCACCAAGAATTCCACAGATAGATGCCCACATTCTTTTTAAAAAATAACATCTTTATTGAGATATATTTCACATATTATAAAATTTATTCCTTTAAATTATACAACTTGGTGGTTGTTAATATATTCCCAGAGGTGTACAACAATCACTGTCATCTAATTTTATAACATGTTCATCACCGCAAAATGAAACACTATACCCAAGAATAATCACTATCATTCCCATTCCTCCCAAGCTCCTGACAACTACTTACCTACTTTCTAACAAATCTAAACAGATGTGTTTATTCTGAACACTTCACATAAATGGAATCACACAACATGGGGCCTTTCATGCTTGACATTTTCTTTATTCATTCATCAGATGGTGGACATTTGAAACGTTTGCGCTTTTTGGCTATAAATGATGTTGCTTTGAACATCTGTGTAGAAGTTTTTGTGTGGACATGTGTTTTCAATTTTCTGAGGTACAGACCTATGAATGGAATTGCTGGGTCATATGGTAATTCTATGATTAAGATTTTAAACACATTTATATAAACCGTTTTTGGTTTGTACCATTCTACAATCCCACCAGCAATGTGTGAAGGTTTTAATTTCCCCATACCCTCACCAACACTAGTTATTGTTTGTCTTTTTATTCTAGCTATCCTAGTTTGAACGTGATGTATTTATTATGGTACTGAATTGCATTTCTCTAATGACTAAGGATGTTAAGCATCTTTTCTTGTGCTTCCTGGCCATTTGGATGTTTTTAAGGAAATATTTATTCAGACCGTTGACTCATTTTTTATCAGACTGTCTTTATTGTTGAGTTTTAAGAGTTCTTAACATATTCTGAATGTAAGTACCTTATAATATATAGGATTTGTAAAAATTTCCTCCCATTCTGTAGGTTTTAATGTTTTTTTAAAAAAGTTTTAAATATTGAAGTTCAATGAATGTATTTTTCTATTATTGTTTGTGTCATATCTAAGAAATCACTTTTTAACTGAAAGTCATAAAAGTTTCCTTCCAAAAGTTTTACAGTTGTGGCTCTTGCCTTTAGGTCTCTGATCCATTTTGAGTTAGTTTTTATAATACAGTATGAGGTAGGAGTCCGACATCACTCTTTTGCAAATGGATATTTAGTTCCAAGCTCTAAAGACTGTTCTTTCCCCCACTGAAGTGCCTTGGAACCCTTGTCATATGACAAACGTAAAGGTTTATTTCTGGACTCTCAATTCTAATTCATTGATCTATAGGGCTATGCTTGTGTCACTTTGTCTTTTTTCTCTTTCTCTTTTTTTCACATGACTGACAAAATTATAAGACATATAAAGTGTACATCCTCGTGATCTGATGTATAAATACATTGTGAAAGGATCTCCACCACCTTTTTAACACATACATCACCAGACATTTTTATCCCTTTTTTTTGAGAACATTTAAGTTCTACTCCCTTAGAAAATTTTGATTAAATAATGCAGTGTTATCAACTATAGTTGTCATGTTATACATCAGATCACTACGGCTTATTCACAGCTGAAAGTCTGTACCTTTTACCAACCTTTCCTCATTTCTCCCCACTCCCCAGCCCTTGGCAACCACTTTTCCACTCGCTCTTTCTATGATTATGACTTTTTTCTTTCTTTCCTTTTCTTTTTTTGATTTCACATATAAGTGATCCCATGAAGTATTTATCTCTCTCTGTCAGGCTAATCTCCATTAGGGCAATGCCTTTAAAGTCCAACCACGTTTTTGAAAATGGCAGGATTTCCTTCTTTCTTACAGCCAAATACTGTAAGAAATGTATATGCACTTCTCTTGATTGCCACAGTCACATAATAAGTTTCTAAAATTGGAATTACAATTATTCCAGTTTCATTACTCTTTTTTTAAAATTTTTTTTAAATTTAAATTTTATTTTAAATTTAATTTTTTTTTAAATTTAAAAAAGACTGCTTTCACTCTCGTTATTTCTTGAATAAAATTTTATACTTGGAAACAAGTCCTCTCGTTCTCCCCAGAAAGGTAGCTATTGTTTTGATTCAGCAAACTCTTGAATGTAAGTAAAAGTCATTCTTGGCTAACACATATTCACAGGAGTCAAAAAAGACCTTTTTTTCCTAGGTGAATCTCAATGAAAGTAGTATGCTCACAAAGGAATAAAAAAAGGAAAGGGGTGGTAGCGGTATGGTGGTGCGGGGGAGGGATCAGAATCTCTTTATAGTTAGGAAAAAACCCTACTTTGTTTTTCTAACTTTAAAAATATCACACCCCCTTTTGAGACATGTAAATACATTTTTTAAAGATTTTATTTACTGGGGCACCTGGGTGGCTCAGTGGGTTAAGCCTCTGCCTCCAGCTCAGGTCCTGATCCCAGGGTCCTGGGATAGAGCCCCATATCGGGCTCTCTGCTCAGCAGGGAGCCTGCTTCCTCCTCTCTCTCTCTCTCTCTCTGCCTACTTGTGATCTCTTGTCTGTCAAGTAAATAAATAAAATCTTTTTTTAAGATTTATTTAATTAATGTATTATTTAAGATTTTATGTATTTATTTGAGAGAGAGAGTGAGCAAAAGAGAGCAAGCTGGAGGAGAGACAGAGGGAGAGGGAAAAGGAGAGGGAGAAGCAGACTCCCTGCTGAGCAGGAAGCCCAATGTGAGACTTGATTCCAGGACCCTGGGATCATGACCTGAACAGAGGGCAGACAATTAACCAACTGAGCACCTAGGTGCCCCCAAGACATGTAAATATTTTATTCACACATCACCCAACTCTTGCTTCCTTTGAGAATCACTAACACTATAGTGATTTTTTTCATGTTTTCTATCATGTGTATTAATAAAACAAAACATTTTGTTTTATAAATATGATACAGGATTCAGTATACTTTTATAAACTATAAATGATCCTAAGATTCCAGTGTTTCTTTGTATTTTTTTTCACTGCTCAACTGTTAAGAATCATTGCTCTCAACATTTCTAACCTTTTGCTAAAAAAAGGAAGCAGAGATTTCTCAACACTGGTCTTGAAATTAGGGTCTGGATTATGAATGCTGTTAACAGATTTCTGACTCTGACCCATTTCTCAACTGCCCCTTTACATACTTTATGCCAAAGAAAAATAATATATTAAACTAGGGTCTTGAGAGTAAGCAAATACACAAAAGAATTCAACTTTTTGCACAACTGGGCAAAAGAATGTGTAATTGCTAAGTAAAGGGTACATATATCCCAATATGAGTAATCCTATGAAAGGTTTTGACATGGATCCTAAAATATGACTATCAGTAAATTACTTCTGAGATGACAATGTCATGAAACTTCATTTGTGTGTAAAAATTTCTTTAGATAAAACATATATTGGCAACTTATTATCTCACACTTGTTATTTGGGGAAAGTAAAGATTTCAAATGGATGTCATTCTCAAGCCAAAAGATGAACTGGGTCACATTGCCAGGAAACCACTTTCCACACCTACAGTATACAGAGATTTAACGAAGTATGAGTAAGTTATTGTAGAGCCAGTAAAATTTCACAGTAGTAAGTTAAAACTGAAATTTCTTTTGGTCTATGGAAAACACTAAATTTAATGTAACAATGCAGATGAGCAATTACATTAAAATAATTAATGGCTCCTTTACTTACTTGCTTTAAAAAATGATGAAGTAATATTCACTATACCGTTACCAAAAAGTATAACCATAGTACCTTGTACTAGTATAGGGATATTTAACCTAAGTTCCTGGATAAGCTTCAGAAAGCCCAAGAATCACCTGAAACTATATGTAAAATTCTGGTATGTATGCATTTTTCTGGAGGAGAGTCCATTGCTATAAACAGATTTTCAAAGCGGTCCAGGATCCAAAAATTATTAATAATTGGTGTTCCAGTCAGTAATAAACATAGAAAAATTTAAATAATAAGAGAATGAATTAAGCAATCAAATATTTTATTTATAATTACAAACAATATATGTATTATAAGTAAAAGTGTATACCATAATGTATAATGAGGTATACTTACATGTTCTGGAAAGTGGAAAAAAGAGACAGAATTAAGTTTAATATATAGTTCCTATGGTCTGTTACCAACACAAGAGCTCCGGAATATAAGATATTTCCCCAGGTAATATATGATTAAACTCCATAAGCATGTTAGCAAAGATACATCATGGATCCATCAAAAATCTTGGGAAAATAAATATTTTTTATACTTATTAAAGTCTGGCTTAATTAATATCTTAAATCTCTGTCTGAGAGACTATTTGAGAGTGAAAAATGTTAAGCCAGGAAAGGAGAATGATGCATACAGGTGCTGAATAAGCCATAACAGGGGGATAGGATAACTGAAAATCTAAAACATTTGCTTAACAAACATAATGAAAGTTAAGGTTGAGCTGTACTTGAAAGCAAAGAAATCCACCATTATAACTTTGATTACTTTAGATGAAGAACAATTAGACCTAATCCAAAGACATCTTGAACTGATCTGGTATATTCATTATAATAAGATTTAGGGCCTTTTTCCTTTAGTTTGTGATCACATTTTATATATGATACATATAACATATAATATTAATGATTATATATGATAAAAGTTTATAGATAATATATAATAAATATGGTTCACTCAGTTCTGGATATCAAGTTGACATAAGGACCATATTTTTCTCCCAGAGCTATAAAATTTAGTAAATTGGTAAATTGGGTGAATCGCCCAATCTCTTCCAGATATGGTGGTGGTGGTAATCACCATCATTTTCCTAGGATTAATTTAATGGCTAAATGCGGTACTGTATGTCTAGTGCTTAGCTCAATGCCTGATGCAAAGTAAAGTCTCAATGAGTGGCAGCTTTTGTGATTAGCAATAGTTTCCCAATACCTGAAAATGCAGACTTTTGAGAAGCAAAGTAATCACTGATCTTTTTATCTAAATTATACTACAAACAGTGATCAAACTGGAAGACTAGGAAAACAATTATTTAGGCAAACATTTATAATAAAATGTGGCTCTTAATATGTTTTTATTTGTTTGCTAATAAAAGATTCCAGCACATAACAATTGAAAACATTTTTGTTTTCATAGTTTCTGTGACCACTAAAAGATAAGACTGTTTGAAAAAAATCAACATCACAGAACAATAAAAACTGAAAATCCTCTCTTTTGCCTCTCCCCTTAATTCTACTCTCCACTGCTAAATCTTTTTTCTTCTAAATCTTTCTCTGCTGATGGGCATCATAATCCCACCTACTTAGCTGTAGTAACAAAATCAAAAGATTATTTGCATTCTTACTGTTTCCTACTTTCAAATTCTTAAATAAAGCTTCTACTAAAGATAAGATATTATTAGCTCTTACCTATATAAGAGCTACCTAGGCAGATATCTAAATTGAGTAATTATTGTTAAAAGCCATTAAACAACAATTTAGTAAAAGTTGTTTTTTAAGATAAACTAATTTTAATTGCCTTATAACAATTTTATTACTACAATTAATTTATGTATCTGTATGTTTAATGTCATGTTTTTCTATAAGAGATATATCCAAATCTAAAACTTATGGAAGCTACTGAAATTCTATCATGAAGAGATGGGACTCTAATTCTGCCCTAAAACCCTTCCATTAGAAAGCAATGGTCAAATTATTACTAAGCCTAAGTAGATATTTAAAGTAAATAAAGGCATATCTCTACAAACACTAATTAATTTAAAATTCAAAATTCTAAAAAAAAAAAATGGTTTCTTTCAAACTTTTGGTTTTGTGATACTTTAATCCAGAAGTTAAACTTTGCACTGAGTTTCCGTTCCCTTACTTGAAATTTATATTTTAGAATTTGGAGATGGAAAATAAACTGTTAGTAAAATTTATAGCATTCCCAGGTCCAGAGCTTCATAGAGTGCTTCAACTTCATTTGGGGAATACGGGGTACATGTCATTTATATAAGTTAATGATCAAATCTTTGAGAAGTCAAATATATCATGTAATTTCTTTCCAAGGTAATAATATATCACTTTACCTTCATAATGCTATTTTTCTCAATATCAATTATGTACTTCAGAATATAATCATACACCAGAATCTAGTCATTTTCAAAGATCACTTAGTCAAAATATGCTTCTTGTGAGAAATGGATTATTCATGTCATTTTTGTTTAAACATATATATGCACAGAAAAGGATATAAAAATATTTATAGAAGTTATATTTCATGATGTTCCAAAATAGTGACTGTTTTTGTTCTATTCTTTGTATTTGCATGCCTGTGTTCTCTCAAGTCTTCTGAACTGAGCATAGAAATACAGCATAATTATATTTTTTAAAAAATGTTATTGTCATTAAAAAGGTACCTTCTCCAAGTTTTCAGAGACTCTATTCTAAATAACTGTATTGCTATGACTGATAGCAGAGATGCCATGGGACAATGCTATGTCACTGAATCAATGTTTGTGAAACTCCTGGTACAGGGTCTCCCCAAATACTGTATTTTTCATCAGATATCTGAAACCACATCAGATATTTCTTGAGGTTATTTTAACTAGTATTTTAAGGCAGAATTTAAGAAAAATAAATCTTATTTAAGAAGTCCCTGGCAATCTTTGCGCAGTGGCAGTATCGTAGCCAATGAGGTTTATCCGAGGCGCGATTATTGCTAATTTAAAGAAATCCCTGGCATAATGAAATCCTGATCTAACAATCCTACGTATGAAATCAACCTCAGAAAATTAAGTGTACTTCAATGCTTAGAAAGGATTTTTTTTTAAGACTTTCAATTACATCTTGCTTTATACTTTTAACTTATTTGACCATAACATAATTGGATTTGTCCTAAATATTTTGCAGAAGTCTTCTTATTAGAGGGTAGGGAGAGAGGAGATTAAAAAGGTTGGTTAGAATGAGACAAAGTTAAGCTCAGTTTATAAAACTGTATTACTCATGCTACAAATTATTAGCATGGAGATCTGAGCCAATAAAATTTAATGAACAACATATACAACAATCACAACTTTTCTTATTAATTCCTAAGTAATCCAAATTCATGAATGAACAATGACTGTCTTGAAGCTTAATTCAATTTAAATCTTTATTGGAAACTATTCTGGTGCCTTTGGATAATGACACACAATTATAAAGAAAGTCCCTGCTCAGAAAGTTTATAAAGTAATGAGGCAAGTCTACCACATATAAAATACTTGAAATCTGCTGAATAACTGTTCATTTTTTTGCATAAACTCAGATTCAGAGAGAAGAGTATTTTACAGGGGGGTTCAGCTACCTCTAGATACTTCAAAGGAATCCCCATGAAATTTTAAAGGGAAAGTAGCAGAAAAGAGGAGGCTTTTATGGATTCCCTAATTACTATTACCTCAAAAAAACTGAGAACTGATTTGGGCACTTACAAGACCACATGTCATGTAAAATTCAAATCTACTCTTGAACTCCTGATTAGCAATAATGACCATATCTGTTTAAAATGTAAAATGTGTTTTGTAACACTGAACTTTGAAAGCTACCTATACAACTTCTTTTCTAATTTACGATTTAGATCAGGAAAACTAGAAGAGTTACTACCTTAGAATTAGTTATGTATTTTTATTTCAGTGAAACATCAGAGATATTAAATATTTAGGGAACAGAAATACAGGATCAACAAGATTTTAAAGCTGTATTAAACACATACACAAAACCTGTACAATGTTTATTTAATCTCCGTGCAATAGGATTTAGAGTCACGCTATTCACACACACAACACAATGTCTATTAATCTCAATGTAATGTATAAACTTCAGGTCACCAAATGGGTGGTAAACTAATACTGGGATTTCATTTACACTGGGGAGTTATGCTTAAAACTCTAAAACAGATCAAGAAGCTGGATATTCCAAAGTGCTCTGGGATCCTAACTCCCTTATTTATATTACCTTCAAAACATGTATAGACAGTCATCTTAGAACTACAGCAGGGTTGTGACTATGTTCCTCACATATAAATGCAAGAGGACAAGATAACACATTAATGAAAAGAGTATTTCATTTTAGAGTTGGCCTACTACTACAAATTCATCATGGACAACTTAAAACAAATAAACCCTAAATAAAAATAAATTAAATCATTAATAACAATAATAAATTAAATCATTAATAACAAACCGATAGTTTCTACTATTAAAAAAATACAAACTAAGAAGAAAACTGAATTAAAGGACTATAATAGTGGTGTGGTGCAAAAATCTCTAGATATAAAGGTTTATAAGATATGATGGCAAGCATGAGATAGTAATTTCATTTGTATCAAGTATGAACTGAAATTAATAACAATAAATCATCACAAAGTTCTAAACTATAATCCATAGAAAAGCAACATATTTCTAATAAGCTGAACATAAATGACAAATAGAATAGCAATATGCCCACAGAATTATAGTATGGTGAGCTTGAGTACATCAAGTAAAAGCCTGAGGTAAAAGAAATGCTGAATGGTTGCACCATAGTATGGGTTAAACTACAGCCCAATCTCATGTTTTTTTGGGGCCTATGAACTAAGGACTGATTTTATAGATAATAATTTGCAATCAATTTGATGACAGAGAATACTAATTTTGAATCTCAATTAAAAGAAATGTTACAGCCCCGCTCCAAGGAACTCCAATTTTCTAATTAGTAGATGTGTATTACAAAAAATCTGTACTCAATTATTATAAATTTCCACAATGAAATTTGTTTTCTCTTGTATATCTCTAGGACATCCTTCCTTGATTTGTGCTTTAGCTCCTAAACCCTAAAATATTTTATCTAGCTCTCTAAAGAAAAAGTCTGCCAACCTCTGTATTAGAGTATTAATTTGAATAATGTGGAATGGGCTTTTAGGAAATCAAATGACCAAACTATCTGAACTTATTAGATCTGAGTGTGGTGTGGGAATCAGAAAGTAAATCTGATGAACAAAGGTTAAAGTTTAATTTGAAACTAAAATATGGTTACCCCCCAAAGACTACAAATACCACAGAGGTCTCAGGTGCAAATCATAAAAAAGTCATATAGATAGTAAGGAAGATTTCTGATCACTTGATCTTTTTAACCATACTTGCGCACATTAATATTTAGCAAAATCACCTTACCAAAAGTGACATATTTTTATAGAATAAGTACAAGGAATTTTAAGTAATGGAATCATAGTCCTTTGTACAATTGATAAAAGCTACTGAGGAGTTATGATTCAGCAAAGAAAAACTAAATTAAAGGTGTTTAGACACAGAGCAGACTGAATCCCAAAGCAGTATTTTGACGTTGGAAGTATTCAAGGAAACACTGGAAAACCATCTGTCAGGAATATAACTAAGATGGTTCTTTCACTGATTGGAGAATTGGACTACATGACCTCTAAGGAGATTTTGAATTTTACATTTCTAAGAAATATTCAGCAAATCAAGACTAAAACCCCAAAGAAAGCAGGTGTTTTTGCTTTGGACAAACTGTAACCTTAGAATGAAGCAATCTAGTGGTCTAAATATACAGACACTAGATTTTTTTTTTTTTTTAAAGAGGGTGCAAACTTTAAGGTCTCAAATATTAAGAACTTTTAAAAATTATATTTAAAAAATCAATTAAAACCTCAGTCTTACTGTTAAGAGACAATATTAATTCCAAGGTAATAATATCTTAAGTCTGGTGTTAATAAAAGTGCTTGTAATATCTAATAAATTAACTTGTGTTAAATTCCTAAGTCAAAATTCTGCTTCTATCAGTGGTCTGCTTATACAAGTAGACAGTCATTCTTTCATTTTACAAATACTTATATATTGAAAAATATAAGCACCATGTGCTCAGCAGAATATTAGGAGCAGAGAGAACAGAGTGAGTAAAAATACACAAAGCTTGTGCTTTTATTTGGTTTTTATATATTTTAGTGATCTTATGGCTTTTAAGTAATTTAAATAACAGATATATCCAATTGTTTTTTGCATCAGATATCTAAGATACCTTTTATACGATCATATAACAGAAGAGTAACTCAATTAGAAACCAAGAGGCTGTGTTCTTATAATTCCTCTGTAGCTGACCTTTTTATGAGATATTGGATCACTTTCTCCATTCTTTACGTTTTTCGTTGGTGTGGGTGATATGGATTCTCAGAATAACAACAAAACTCCCTGCAATTCAAAAATTCTGATTCAAACTTCTCACCTTGATTATTTCCACCAATTGATCCACACCACTGTCCCCTGGAAATATTGGTTGTCCTAATAACAGCTCAGCCAACACACAGCCTGCAGACCATACGTCTGTAAAGAAAAGAAAACAAGAGTTACCATTACAGGGGCGCCTGGGTGGCTCAGTGGGTTAAGCCGCTGCCTTCAGCTCAGGTCATGATCCCACGGTCCTGGGATCGAGCCCCGCATCGGGCTCTCTGCTCAGCGGGGAGCCTGCTTCCTCCTCTCTCTCTCTGCCTGCCTCTTTGCCTGCTTGTCATCTCTGTCTGTCAAATAAATAAATAAAATCTTTAAAAAAAAAAAAAAAAGAGTTACCATTACTAAGAGTTACTAATGCTTGTAGCTTAAGTTGCATTGAAATCTATTTGTATACATTTCCTAATTTTACTTTGATCACAGAGTAAATGTCACAAGCAAAAAACTGTACAATCCAAAACCGAGGGAGAAAGTCATCAAATTATCCCTGTAGTGTAAACTTACCAAAGAGGAAAAAGGCCAATAAGCAAATTCCAACAAAGGGTCAAGTCCACTTAATTAGCAAATATCAGGTGTTCAAATCTTCAACAACCAAGATGGGATTATAGCACCAAGACATGGAGTATGATTATCTACTTATCATACTTTAAAAAACAAGTCAAAGTGATACAACCTCTGTACATTGGCAGTGCTTACAAAATAGCAACAAACAAGTCTTCAATCTCTATACACAGAGTTTTAAACCAATGCAAATTCTGATAAAAAAAATATAAGCTTCAAATGGTTGACTTTTGTGTTGTAATATGACTGATGAAAGAATGCATTTAAATATATTTCCATTTTTAAATGCAAAGACAAAGGAATAAATTTTATTTCACAAATCCTAAAGAATAGAAAAAGGAAGGAAAACTTCCAAACTCATTCTATTTATTCTGATACCAAAATCACCTAAAGACTCCAATAAAAAAAAAGAACTACAGGACAATATCCTTGATGAACATAAAAATTCTCAATAAAATACTAGCAAATTGAATCCAACAATACATTAAAAAAAATACATTAAAAAAAATTTTGCCACGATCAAGTGGGATTTATTCCTGTGTTACAAGTATGGTTTAATATTCACAAATCAATCAACTTGATACACTACATTAATAAAAGAAAGAACAAGCACCATATGATCATTTCAGTAGATGCAACAAAAGCATGTGACAATGTATAATATCCATTCATGATAAAAAAAAAAAACCCTCTCAATAAAGTAGGTTTAGAGAGATCATACCTCAGCACAATAAAGGCCATATATGAAAAACTCACAGCTAATATCATCCTCAATGGGGAAAAACTGAGAGCTTTTCCCCTATGGTGAAGAACAAGACAGGGATATCCACTCTCACCACTGGTATTTAACATAGCACTAGAAGTCCTAGTCACAGCAATGAGACCACAAAAAGAAATAAAAGGCATCCATATTGGCAAGTAAGAATAAACTTTCTTGATTTGTACATATAGAAAACCCAAAAGATTCCACTAGAAAGTGCTAGAACTGATGAAGGAATTCAGTAAACTCACAGGATAAAAAAATCAAGGTACCACAATCTGTAGCATTTTTATGCACCAATTATGAAGCAGCAGAAAGAAATTAAGGAAACAGTCCCATTTACAATTGCTCCAAAAAACCAAAAGAATAAACTTAACTAAAGATGTAAAATATCTGTACTCTGAAAACTATAAAACACTGAGGAAAGAAACTGAAGATGACACAAAGAAAACGAAAGATATCCCATGCTCATGGATCAGAAGAAAAAATACTGTTGAAATGTCTATACGACCCAAATCAACATTTAATGCAATCCCTGTCAAAATACCACCAGCATTTTTCACAGAACAAACAATCCTAAAACTTGTAGGGATCACAAAGACCCCAAATAGCCAAAGCAAACTTGAAAAAGAGAAGCTGGAGGCATCACAATTCTGGACTTCACGTTATATCACACAAAGCTGTAGTGATCAAAACAACATGGTACTGCTACAAAAATAGGCACATAGATCAACAAAACAGAAAACCCAAAAATGAACCCACAACAATTAATCCTCGACAAAGCAGGAAAGAATATCCAATGGGAAAGACAGTCTCTTCAACAAATGGTGTTGGAAAAACTGGAGCACAACATGCAGAAGAATGAAACTGCTTTCTTACATCAAACACATGCTTTCTTACATCAAACACAAAAATAAATTCAAAATGGATTAAAAACTTAAATGTGAGACCTGAAACTATAAACATCCTAGAGAGAAACACAGGCAATAACCTGACATCAGTCATAGCAACTTCTTTCTAGATATGTCTCCTGAGGCAAGGAAAACAAAAGCAAAAATAAACAACTGGGATTGATCAAAATAAAAAGCTTCTGTATACAGAAGGAAACAATCAGTTAAATTAAAAGAAAGCCTACAGATTGGGAGAAGATATTTGCAAATGGCAAATCTGTTAAAAAGTCAGTATCTAAAATATATAAAGAACTTTAAAAACTCAACACACATGCAAAAATAAATATTCCAATTAAAAAATGGGCAGAAGACATGAATAGACATTTTCTCAAAATGTGGGAAAATGGCCAAAAGACACATGAAAAGATGCTCAACATCACTGTTCACTGGGGAAATACAAATCAAAACTACAACGAGCTATTACCTCACATCTGTCAAAATGACTAAAATCAATAACACAAGAAACAACAGGTGAAGGTGAGGATGTGGAGAAAGGGAACCCTCTTTCACTGCTGGTAGCAATGCAAACTGGTACAGCCACTCTGGAACACAGTATGGAATTTCCTCAAAAAGTTAAAAATAGAATGAACTACCCCAAGATCCAGCAACTGCACTCGAGGTATTTACCTAAAGAATACAAAATTACTAATCCAAAGGGATACACACACCCCAATGTTTACAGCAACATTATCTACAATAGCCAAATTATGGAACCATTAATAGATAAATGGTCACACATACACATGTACACACACGTACGTACACACACACACACACACACACACACACACACACACACGTGTGAAGGAATATTACTTAGCCATAAAAAAGAATGAAAATCTTGCCACTTGCAAAGACAGACAAAAATGGAGCAAGAGAGTATTATGCTAAGCAAAGTAAGTCAAAGAAAAAAATACCATATGCTTTCACTCATATGTGGAAATCAAGAAACAAAGCAAATGAGCAAAGGGGAAAAAAGAGAGAGAGGCAAACAAAGAAGTAGACTCTCAACTATAAGGAACAAACTGATGGTTATCAGAGGTGAGGTGGGTGGAGGATGGGTCAAATAGGTGATGGGGTTTAAGGAGTGTACTTGTGATGAGCACTGGGTTTTATATGCAAGTGTTAAATCACTGTATAGTACACCTGAAACTAATATTACACTGTATGTTAAATAGCTGCGATTTAAATAAAAACTTAAAAAAAAGACAAAGGGAAAATACTTGAAGAGGTCAAGGTTAAGATTAGAGAGATAATCATTAATTTTCAATATGTAAATTGTCATGCTATTATCCCCTATCAGGTGGTAAGGTGGATAAGAAATTGACTATATATAGCATCTACAAAAAATAAAATTATTTAAGAGTGAATTGCTTATTTAGCCAACTAGAAGTTTTTTGTGCTTAGCTTTTCAATAGATGAATTTTTCATGTTAAACAAAAAGTATAGGGCGCCTGGGTGGCTCAGTGGGTTAAGCCGCTGCCTTCGGCTCAGGTCATGATCTCAGAGTCCTGGGATCGAGTCCCACATCGGGCTCCCTGCTCAGCAGAGAGCCTGCTTCCCTTTCTCTCTCTCTGCCTGCCTCTCCATCTACTTGTGATTTCTCTCTGTCAAATAAATAAATAAAACCTTTAAAAAAAAAAAAGTATAAGGTGACAGGAGGTTAGGGAAAAGAAGAGCTGCATCATAGCAAAAGAAAAGCACAAACGGAAATAAGAGATGTGAGAATGAGTATCAAGGTACATGAACACAAGCGGAGTCAGAAACGAAGCAGAAAGAGTAAGGAGAGGGGGAAAAAAAGTGGAAATATAAATGAGAAAAGAAAAAAAATAATGTTAAGGAGGGCCAGTAAGTCCAAACTGGGATGGGTATGTGAGATATGAGCCTGCCAGTGTATTATTTTGTTGTAAAATTAAAACATTTTAAGGGAAAAAAACAAAACACAATAATTCACTTTTAAGTAAAAATGGACACCTCAATCCTGAGAGTAAACTTTTAAAAAATAATTTAAATAAGTTTTAATAATTTGTAAAAAATTTTAATTAATTAAAAATAATTTAAAGGATATAATCCTGGCTTACCCAAGATAGTCCTGGTTTAGATTTATTGTCCTTGGATAATCACTAATAGCATCCTCTTTCTCTTTTAAAAGTATTACCAAATAAGAAGTTAAATTATATGGGCAATCTATTTATAGCCCACCATTAAGACCTTCTACAAGGAAAAGCTAGTTTTCAGTTTCTGGATGCCTGAGATTCCTGGGTTTTGTATGAACCAACAATTAAGTGCATTAGAGGATGAACATAAATCTCTGGTGGGCCTTCTCATCTACCAGTAAGAAAGGAGAAGAACAGTGAATGGCATGGGGTCAACAAATAGTTTAAGAGGTCTGATACGGTAAGATGCATTACCAAGAAGGGTAAGAAATCTCTGCCAGTAACTACCTTTTTACTGACATAAGAAAACAATGACAAAAAATTTATATAAGAAATTCAAGTTGATCTTGTCCAGTTCTAAGTAATGATAACCAAGACACCTATTTTGCAAGCACTGACCAAAAAGAACCCTCCTTGATATACTAGGTAATTGCTAAATTAGGCAAATATTAAAACCTGCTAAGAACACTTAACTTCATTCAAAGCCAAATAATACTAACTCTAAAGATGGAAGGAGAAAAAATATATATCTTCTTTAACACAAAGGCTTTATTTTGATCTAAGTTTAAAAATATGCCTTTACCTAGCCAATTAGTTGAAAGGTAATACGCACTCATTTCTTTACAATAGAAAATAATTCATCTCAGAAGACAAGGCTAGAAAAAGTACAAGGAAATAATTAAATATTTATTAAAAAATCACGGGAAATACTTTCTTACACTGGATTTAGGTACAAATATGGGAGACAAGGAATAAAACATTAAAGAACACTATTGCTTAGTGGTTGCCACAGACTAATAATCCTAAAATTCAGGTGGCAACTATACCAATGGTCCTCAATGTTAACTCATGCAAACTACCAAAACCAAGGTATTTACCATTCACTTTCTGGGAGAAACCAAAATCTCTTCTGTTCATACTAAATGGGACAAATGAGTAATATTCTCCAAACAGAATAAAACAGGAGGAATAATAATAATAATAATAATAATAATAATAATAATAATAATAATAAAATAATAAGTACTCTGACCCATTGACTTATCTGGTTATTTGGGGATTTCAACTAAAATAGTGTTCTGCTTCATACTTAATGCTCATTCCTGGTAAAAGTAATCTTTCAAGATCATTTAGTTTAACACAGTTAATTCACAGATAAGAAAACTGAGGCACAATAAAGATCAGGGACTTGTCCAAGGTAAAGCTACTGAATAGCAGAGCTACCCCTGGAACCCAATTTCAATTCCCAGTCAAGACACCACTGTCAGAGAATAACTAACTGCTTCTTCGAGTGTCTATAAACTCAAATCTTCATCCTGAAGAACCATTTGTTCTCTGCCCTTTCTCAGTAAGATAATATAATCAGAGCCATCAGCCTGAGCTTTGGTTATATACAAATAGGACAATAATCTACTCTGAACCAGCTACTCTCTCATTTCAAACAATTGTTAAAAATATTTCTAAAATGTATCTGCATTAGCACACTTAATACTTTTGTTTCTGTCTTCAAATCACCAGAGTCATGAGAGGAAATACCCAAGTCTAAAAAGGGAGGTCAAATCCAGGCTTATTAGGGTTCAAAAGACCAAAGTTCAATCAGTGGCGTATAGTTGAGTCCTAAGCCTAGAAAGTCAGATTCTGGTATTAGCCATACAAAGGAGGCTATTGGAAAGGAGGCACTCATAACATCCAGAGAAGTGATTCCTAATAGAGAAAATGGACTAAAATGCTCTTCTTTTGCAAGATGATTCCACAGAACCGCTAAGGCACATGGACATTTATAGAAGTAATGCACTCTTAAGCGGGTAGTGAGTTTTTTTTAATACATGCCTTGTTAATGTGTCACATGATGTGGTCATGACTTTTTTAAAAGAGGCAAACTGCATTTATTTTGGGTGACCCTAAATAGGTGACCACAACTCATCCCAATATCTGGTATGTGAATGATCAGTATCATATATGTGAATAAAATATAGAGCAGCTGTAAAGTCCAAGGATATTTCCAAAGATAAAGGTCTGAAATTTGCTCTTGCAGAGAGTCAAGTTAACAAATAGCATGAAACAAATATCTTCTTCCACTTCTTCAGTACTTTCACTAATATTTTATTTAATCTTCACAGAAACTCAGAAAAGTAGGTAGAACTGTTAGCAACCTCCACGTCATAGCTTAGTTAAGTAGTAACAGACCTAGAACTCAAATCTAGTTCTACTCCAACCAAAATACTCTTTTTGCTCTTTCTCATTTGTCCCTTAGCATAGGCCATATAACAGCAATGATGAAACTGACAGCATTACACACACACACAGGGACACACACACACACACAATTATACTCTCATCTTCCAGTGTAGCAGGTCTCAAAGTATGGTCTGCAGAGCTCTGGGCCCCCTGGACCTTTAAAGAGGTCCTAACGGGTAGAACTATTTTCTTAAGAATATCAAGATATTATCTACCTTTTTCACTGTGTTGACATTTGCACTAATGGTGCAAAAGAAATGATAAGTAAAACTCTGGGTCCCTTGGCACAAATCAAATTGCTCTTTGGCATTTTTGTCCTTTAGGCAAAATAAAAATGGTAATGTGTTTCTGTATAGAGGCCTGTGTTCATATCAGAAAATTTCCACTTGTATTAAAAGACAAAAACTGTCCACATTCTGGTGTTTCTTAGAGTTCTGTAACTATGGGTTCTTTTTGGTTGGCTGGTTTGGTATTTGCATGCTTTTGGTTCTATTTTTGGATTAAGGAATTCTCTTCAGAAACAGAATGTTACAATAAAATAATTCTGACAGTTACGTGTACACCTAGTCTAAAGCTGCTCATCCTCTCTTAGCTTTACCATTCATGTGCACCTGACAGTACTATGTTCACTTTTATTAGTATCCTAAAATGGGGTAGAAGAGGAAGTCATTGAAGACTGAAGCAAATTATCCCTATTCAATTCGTTCTAATCACTAAAGATCTTTTGTGAAGACTTCACAGAATCAATGGGTTTAGCCAAACAAATGAGAAAGAATTGTTTTTTTGTGACTTGACTCAACAGCAAATAAGCAACTGGGATAGCACAGTAGGAATGACAACAATATGGCCATCCTATCATTTTCATCATCAATGTTATGGATGCAACTTCTCCAAATAGTGATCAAGCTCAGAAGTTAGTATTTCAGGAGAATTAAAATGTTAAGAAAGAAAAGATACACTTAGGATTTATTTGAAATTTTAAAAGTTAAAAAAACAAACATAGTCATAATCATAATCAAAAAATCCCAGAAACCTTAGTAAAAAATAATAAATATACCTTAAATTCTGAGAGCTGACATTTAAAATACTCTACACATTTTTGCACATCAGTCTTTAAGAAGAAACAGATTTTAGGTCATCCCTATTTTTATATTTAAGTGAAAGTATAGATTAGTAATACTAAATTACTAAAAACAAGATGTAATTAATAATTACAAGCCAATATATTCATATTCAGTACTTACCTATACTAGAGGTATAATCAGTGGCTCCAAAGATCAACTCTGGTGCCCTATAGTACCGAGAACAGATATACGAAACATTGGGTTCTCCTCGGACCAGCTGCTTTGCACTAAAAAAAAAAAAAAAAGCATAAATTCTTTAAACTCAGTGTAAACCTTAAAAGAACCTAAACTTTCATTTACAACCCTGAACATTTATCTAAGATTCACACCATTAAATCATACAACAAGCAAAAAAAGAAAAATAAGAACCATAACTACCTAACAAAAGAATCTTATAATTTAAACATAACAGTAAAAAAGTAGCTTTTAAAGAATGCCTTTATCAACTGTCACCTAAGGAAAAAGAAATAGAAAGTCATAAAAGGACAAATGCTGAATTTCTTGTTATCTTCTGTTCCTTGAATACTACTTCTAAAATATAAAGGAGGGCAGGAAAAGTAAGAAGTACCTCCACCCACCAAAAAACACAGTAATGGATTATAATACAAGAATGAATACTTCTTACCACGAGAGTTTTTTAAACAGAAATTGATCACTCTCTTATAATTTGACTTCAGCATCAGAGTAAATATCCCAAGGCTTACCCAATCTATTCTCTTTTTCCACTGTGTTGGTCAATTTATTAATTGTCTAAATATTCATTACTCAATAAATAAGACAGGTCCTCCCCTGTAGGTCAGAGATGATTCACAGCCTCTGAATTCTAACTCCGCTATTGTAAATTTAGTTACATGTTCTCTAATCCAACTTTTATTCAAAATACTTTGTGACATGTATTTTAAACATTAATTAGTTTCTTTGGAGCTGTCTCTCAAGATAATTTAGAGATACACTGAAATAAACTCCTGTAGAAGTTAACTACTTTGGCAAAGAAGGACAACAAAGATAAATACAGGCAATAAACACATATAACAAAATCAAAACAGAAAGAACGTAAGTAATAGGGAAAGGGAAAATTTTGAGGTAAAGGTATAGGAAATCAGAGTAGAGACAAATGAAAGTAGTCACAAAGGTTTCGAAGGTTGGACTTTCTTTTCTTTCTTTTATTTCTGGTCAATGATAATCCTTACGTTAATTTGTTCTTCCTTCATTACAAGTTTTGAAGAGGGAGGCAGTTTATTTTTTTAACATTCTCCCCAAGTATTGACACACAGCACTAATTTCATAAATTAACAAATATCAATCCTTGCTTTTTGCCTGCATGAAAATTAAGATACCTTTTCAGCTTAGCTGATAAAAACTTTCTACTTTATAAAAGGTTTTTTTTTAAAGATTTTATTTATTTATTTGACAGACAGAGATCACAAGTAGGCAGAGAGGCAGGCAAAGAGAGAGAGAGAGAGAGGGAAGCAGGCTCCCTGCTGAGCAAAGAGCCCAATGCAGGGCTCAATCCCAGGACCCTGGGATCATGACCTGAGCCGAAGGCAGCGGCTTAACCCACTGAGCCACCCAGGCGCCCTATAAAAGTTTTTTTTATATTAGTAAGAGAGATTCCAATTATATTGTCAGAAAATTCACTATAAGACAATAAAGGTAATATTGGAAACTCTGCATCCTATAGATTTCCTGGATACTTGATGAAGCTACCTTCATTCTCTTCAGATGAGGCTTGAAGTTCCTTCCCATCCTTTGAAGGATGAGAGCAACCAATATAATGACCACACTTAGTTTTGAGAAAGCCCAACTAGATCTTCAGCTACTTCTAGACCTTATTTCATCTAGTTTAAAAAAAAAAAATCACTAAAAGAGAGTAATACTGTTTTATTCAAGTCACTACCAACCTGGCACTAAGAACCTAAAGTGTATTTAAAATTCTACTTGCCGAAACCAACTGTTAAAAAACAAACAAAAAAGAGCAGCTTTGTTATTTATCGGAGCTATTAAAAATGACCTATTACCACAGAGGTGAGATCCCTGTTCTAAATATATCAGAACAAAGCAATTCCTATGCGCCAATAAAATTCTCCATAGCAGCAGTATTTTCACTATGGTTGAGAACAGAAACTACTAAACTTGACGTCTCAGTCTTTTTACAGTTCATACTGGTCAGTCACTCTCCGTGGGGAAGATACCCTGTAACAGTAAAACTCATCTGATTTCAGCAGTTATGTGCACTTTGTTTCAAGCATCAGATAAGAGTTTTGATTTAATAGCCTTCAGCTTTTGTTATAGTTGAAGGAAGAGTTATAGCTTGCAAAATGAGCCGAATCCTAAACAGGTATCTGAGACCAGTTAACTATAAAAGGGGGATGGTCTGAAGGAGCACACTGCTTTGAGACTAAGAATTGACTCCAAAGGAGCAGATGTGCTTGTTTTTCTGACACACTCAAGAGACAGCCTATGAAGAATATATCTTATATTAAACCTAAAATTTAAACTGCGGGCTGACATGGAAGTATTACAAAGAGGTGGAAATAGAGATATTAGGAGATGTGGATCAATATTTATAAAGAGCTGAACTGAAAAGAATTTGTGAGGATAAAAAAATGGAGAGAATCCAAGTTATGTGGCAATGTACTAGGGACTGAGAGGAGAAAGACTAATCTAGGTGGAAGAAGGTTAACTGAGTGAGTTACACTAGGATATAAGGATAGATTACAAGAAGCACAAGTTGCTGAATACTATGAAGATTAAAAGGATGACGTCTTATGACACAATATAATATTACCAAGGAATCAGTTTAAGAAAACAAAGTGCACTGGAATTTGCAGAAAAGGAGAACAAGAGACTCAATATAGAGGAAAAGGAAGAAAACACTGCTACTAAGGTTAACACTGAAATGAAAAAGAATGCAGCAATGAATGCTAGTACTTTAAAAAAAAACAAACAAACAAAAACAAAAACACAACTGCTCAGCAGCAAACTCTTGGTTTTGGCTTAGGTCATAATCTCTGGGTCGTGAGATCAAGTCCTGTGTTAGGCTCCCTGCTCGGGGCAGAGTCTGCTTGAGGGTCTCTCCTTCTGTCCTTCCCTTCTTACCCCCCAGCTTGCCTCTCCCCCACTTTCTAATAGATAAATAAAACCTTCAAAAAAATTAGTTCTTATTAAGAAAGGAATATAAACACATAATAAAACATTCAAATAATACGAGGTACCATCAATGAAAAAGCAAGTTTCTCAACCACACTATACTCCCTGTTTCCCTTCCTAGGGGCAATCAATGTTATGGGTTTATTACCTATCATTCCAGAAATAATCATATACCTATATACATGTGGCTATACCATGTTTTTAAAACAAAAATGAAAAAGCTTTATATAGTACTGATCTTGTTTTTTAATTTTTCTAAGACATTATTCCTTTTTACAGTTGCATGTATTACATTAAATGTGTATATACTATAATTTATCTGGTCACTTTCCTACTAACATTTATAAACAATCTTATGATAAAAATCCCTGTATATACACTATTTTCAAGTATTTCTAAGGGACTAATTCCTACAAATTAAAATGCTGGAAAAAAGACTATACATATTTATAATTCTAACAGAATTTATTAAACTACTCTTATAAGAATCTGTAAATAGTGCATACTCCTTGAATAAGGACTATGGTATTTTTGTAGTGATACTGTAAAAGGCATACAGTTTTTTTTGTTCTGTTTTTTTTTTAAGTTAATTAATTTATTTATCTGACAGAGAGAGAGATAGAGAGACAGCAAGAGAGGGAACACAAGCAGAGGGCGTGGGAGAGTGAGAAGCAGGATCCCTGCAGGGAGCCTGATGCAAGACTCAACCCCAGGGTGCTGAGATCATGACCCAAGCCAAAGGCAGATGCTTACCTACTGAGCCACCCAGGTGCACCCAAAGGCATATAATTTTAAAAGAGCATACAGAGTAGGAGGGTGGGACTGGGGAGGAGTGAAAGAAGGGAGAAGAAAAGAAAAAAACTTACCTTCCAAAGTCACAGAGTTTTAAAACAGCTGTATCAGGATCCAACAAGAGGTTCTGTGGTTTAATATCCCGATGGCATATTCCAAAGGAATGGATATAGGCTAAACTTCGGAACAGCTGATACATATACAACTGGAAAATATAGTAAAAATTAATGAAGACTTTGTCCCAAACAAATCAGATTCTTTTAAGCAGTAAATAAAGTAACAGATTTTCAGAAAAGAGCAGCACTCAATCTCCCTTTTATGAATTTCATGTCATTTATATATTAATTAGCTAATTAAAGTTGCATTAACCATGTTATATTTGCACCATCCCCCTCAATAAGAAAAAGGAAATGTCACAATGTGATTTATAAATTTTTATTTTACTGACATCTTACCGCAAGCCTCCTAAAATGGGCTATTAAAAAAAATACAGATGGAATACCCCAGAAAGGTATTCCAGATCATGTGGCTAGCAAGTAACACTGTTTAGACCAGAAGCCAAGTATTCTGTTTTTTTCTAAGTTCACTATTCTTATTAAGTATGTACATTTTCATCTTTAGAATAATATTTTCCTGAGATGTCAGCCCTAGAGCTTACTGATAGAGGGGACCAGGAAAACTCACATGTGACTGAGAAAAATCTATAACCAATGATCTATCAAGACATCAGTAGCTACACCAATCTTCCTATATTATCTTTCAGAAATAAGTAGACTTTAAAATGCTATTAAAAAACGCATCCCTGGGGCACCTGGGTGGCTCAGTGAGTTAGAGCCCCTGCCTCTGGCTTGGGTTGTGGTCTCAGGGTCCTGGGATTGAGCCCTGAGTTGGGCTCTCTGCTCGGTGGGGAGCCTGCTTCCCCCTCTCTCTCTGCCTGCCTCTCTGCCTACTTGTGATCTCTCTGTGTGTGTGTGTGTGTCAAATAAATAAATAATGTATTTTTTAAAAAGGGGCCCCTGGGTAGCTTAGTGGGTTAAAGCCTCTGCCTTCAGCTCAGGTCATCGTCTCAGCGTCCTGGGATTGAGCCTTGCGTTGGGCTCTCTGCTTAGCAGGGAGCCCGCTTCCTCCTCTCTCTGCCTTCCTCTCTGCCTACTTGTGATCTGTCTGTCAAATAAAAAAAAAAAAAAATGCATCCTTGCTGATTATTGACATCAAATTGAAGGGATATTTATTTCAATTCTATTATTAAAAAAATACACTGAGAAACTGACTCTGCAGGGAAGCTAGCTGAGGAAGACAGGGACTCTATCAAGAAAGTGAATATATCTTAAATCTGTTTATCCTAAGGTTGGTGTTTAAATTTTTCTGACTACTTACCTTCTGATCCCTACCTCAAAGTTATATATCATGGAAAGAATTTTTGAAATGAGTTCAACTCAAGTATATCAGTATCTTGGTTAAAATAACGACAAAGTCAAAGGTCAGGAAAGTACTGATAGAAGGCACTACCTTCAGAGGCTACTGTTAAGATTTACTAGGTTTTTTTTTTTTTTAAGGTTATATTTATTTATTTGACAGACAGAGATCACAAGTAGACAGAGAGGCAGGCAGAGAGAGTTGGAAGCAGGCTCCCCGCTGAGCAGAGAACCCGATGCCTGGCTCCTTCCCAGGACCCTAGGATCATGACCTTGGCAGAGGGCAGAGGCTTTAACCCACTGGGCCACCCAGGTGCCCCAAGGCTTACTAGTTTCTGGAAGTTAACATGAGGCCTACTTTTCTCCAGACAGGCCCTGATGAAAACTACAGAAAACTCAATTTCAGTACATTCTTAATGTTATACTGAACTAAAGCTGGAGGAGTTTAAGCCTTTTTAAAAATGAAGCATGATGTAAAATGTATGAAAGAGATCTTCAATAAGGTCAGCATTTTGTCCCCAAAGTTAGAATTAAGGGATGTAGGGGTGCCTAGGTGGCTCAGTGGGTTAAAGCCTCTGCCTTCGGCTCAGGTCATGGTCTCAGGGTCCTGGGATCAAGCCCTGCATAAGGCTGTCTGCTCAGCGGGAAGCCTGCTTCCTCCTCTCTCCCTGCTTGCCTCTCTGACTACTTGTAATCTCTATCAAATAAATAAATAAAATCTTTTTTAAAAAAAGAATTAAAGGATGTCGGTATTCCATATAATTTTAAAAAGCTTCCTAATTCTATCATGTTATTATTATTGTTCAAGATATCATCATATCTCCAAGTCCTAAAGCTTACTCTCAGAGTTCTAAAAGTTAAATTTACTACTATTAAGAAAATAAGCTCAAATAAGAAATTAAGTTCACAGCTATTAATTTATTAAAGGAGAGATTTTACTATCAGGGTGCTAATGTCTGGGTCAGCAATCACCAGTGTGAAAAAAATGTTTTGTCAAAAATGCTTAAGACCTGGGGCGCCTGGGTGGCTCAGTGGGTAAGCCACTGCCTTCGGCTCAGGTCATGATCTCAGGGTCCTGGGATTGATTCCCGCATCAGGCTCTCTGCTCAGCAGGGGGCCTGCTTCCCTGCCCCTCTCTTTGCCTGCCTCTCTGCCTACTTGTGATCTCTGTCAAATAAATAAATAAAATCTTTAAAAAAAATAAAAATAAAAATAAAAAATAAAAATGCTTAAGACCTTAAATGAGACTGAGGCTTTTTTTTTTTTTACTACATTCATTCATCTAAAAGATCTAATCTGTATCCATTCTCCTCACTTTATCTTTTGAAAAGATACAGAAGAAATGTACAATTTCGTATCTATTTTGTTTTAGACTCTGTAAAAGTATATTTACAGGAAAATGGAGAGGCCTTCTCTACTATCAAGACAGCAGTAACAGTAACAAGAAAAAGCTACTATTCTAAGTGCTTTACATGCATTTTCATTTAATCTTTATGTAATAATAGGCATTATTATTTTTATTTTCCATATAAAGTGCCTGAGGCACAGAAGATAAGCAATTTATCCAAATCAGATACTAAATACTCCATAGTGGCTTGGGAAAGTATACCTCTTTAATAATGATTTCTGTGTTTTATCATATTTTTATTCTATTAAATGAAAGTGTAAAAATGTAACCATTAAATAGCTTGATCACCAAGTAAATACAAGAATGATAAACTCTTAGAAACTCAGGAGATATTTAGCACATTTTGAAATTCAAGATTGACTGATAGATTTTTTTAAAGATGTTATTTATTTATTTGTCAGAGAGAGAGAGAGAGACAGCGAGAGTGGGAACACAAGCAGGGGGAGTGAGAGAGGGAGAAGCAGGCTTCCCGCTGATCAAGCAGCCCCATGTGGGGCTTGATCCCAGGACTCTGGGATCATGACCTGAGCTGAAGGCAGACGCATAACAACTGAGCCACCCAGGCGCCCCTCAAGATTTATTCAATACATACTGTCAAACCAAGCCTGTTTTACCCTTTTGTTTAGTTCATTCTTGCAGGCACTCTGCGAGATGCATATTTATCCTCATTTTCATAGGTGTGGTAACTGAAGGCCAAATGAATAGTCTGATCTGTTACAAACTTATCAAATCTAACTCAAGTCCACTGTTCTTTCCTCTTTGCTACTAAATCTGTTTAAAACAAACAATACATAACAATTTTGTTTATGATTCAAGAAAAATGCAGCCAACTTTCTTGTGTCTCCAGACCAAGTTCTTTAACCTGTCTTTTCAATAAAAAAAAAAAAAAAAATTAAAATTCACAATGATGATTTTCCTGGTTTCAGACTTTAATTTTAAAACCTACTTAGTTATAGAAGATGCTCATCAAAAGGCAAAGGTGCTCAAAAACTTTTTAACTTGTATATTAACCACCATCAACTACAAAGTGACCCATACTATAAAAACTGAAGAAACGTTTAAAGCAATAATATAATATAATATAATATTACTTCTCCAGAAAAAATGAAAAAGTGGATGTCAAACAATTACAAAGGACTGCAGCTGCCATTCTGGTGACATGTATGCTAAACAAGTATTTATTGGATGGTCAGGTCCATGAAGGCAAGAGTATATGTGCTTATTATTTTTACTTCATCTCCCAATCCAATATTTTTCACAAAACATAGTTTTATAAAACCAGGTAAAATGAATAAGTGAATGAGATCAAATTATCAATTTCAGACAATGTTCTTATCTTTTTTAAACTCTTAAAAATAAGAATAGATTTGAGTCCTTAAAAAACAGGCCAACAGCTCAGATTCTGGAAGGGCTACGGTTATATAAAAGAAGCATCCTTTTTTCCACAAGGGGGTGAAAGGAGTGTTAGATCTTTCCTTGTATGCCGACTTCAATATGCATATACCTTGTTTTCTTTTTTACAATATAGGATGCCAAAGATCTCATCCAAATATATGCTGTCAAAAACACTGAAAACATTGTGTGCCCGGGTGATTGAGTCGGTTAAGCATCTGACTCGGTTTCAGCTCAGGTCATGATTTCAGAATCCTGAGATTGAACCCCGTGTTGGGCTTCCTGCTCAGCGCAGAGTCTGCTTGAGATTCTCTGCCCCTTCCCTCTCTGCTCATGCCCTCTCTTTCTCTAAAAATATACATAATCTTTAAATAAAACAAAACAAACCACAGAAAATACAAGGCTCTTTACTACATTATTTGTAATAAGAAAAACAAAAACAAACACCTGAAGAGAAAACAACAGACCATTAGTAGGTAACCAGCTGAATAAATTAGGATATAGCCATATAATACACTAATGTGGAGCTATAAAAGGAAGGTGAAATAGCTATGTCTATCTATGTTAATAAAGAGTGATCTCCAGAATGTATTTTTAACTTAAAAAGTATCATGGAGGAAAAATGTACATATTATGTAACTATTTACATAAAAAGGAGGTGGAAAAATAATTATATACATCTGCTTATTTTAAAAATGGAAGGACTATAAAAAATTTAAATATTTAACTGGGGGAGAGAGGAAATAGAGAAGAAACAGGTAAAAAAGTTAAACTTATTTGATGATAATCCTTATTTTGTAGATTTTACTTTGGAACTACATAATATTTCATATTAATGTTGACATAAAATTTAAAGCAAAATTAATTTTAAAAAATATTTTTAGGGAGGGGTGGGGTCAGAAGGAGAAGAGAGAGAATCTTGAGCACACTCCATGTCCAGCAGGGAACCTGATGTGGGGCTCTGTCTCATAATCCTGAGATCATGATCTGAGCCAAAAACAAGAGTCAGGCTCTTAACTGACTGAGCCACCCAGGCACCGCATGAATAAAAAAATTTTAAATGCAATCTCCAATAAAAGTAAAATGAAATAAACAAAGCTTGGAGTGCCTGGGTGGCTCAGTTGGTTAAGCGGCTGCCTTCAGCTCAGGTCAAGATCCCAGAGCCCAGGGATTGAGTCCTGCTTGATGGGCAGCCTGCATCTCCCTCTCCACCACCTGTGCTCTCCTATACATGCACTCTCTCTTTCTCCCTCAAATAAATATTAAAAAAAAAAAAAAAAAAAGAAAGAAATGAACAAAGCTTAATGATACATACTTGCACAGAGAGGAAATACTCAATTTAAGAGAAAAATTTTACTGTTCATACCTAATAAAATATACCATAGAAATAAAAAGAAATGCAAAGTGATCTTAAATTACTTTCACTTGGTTGTGGTAGTGTCACTATTATTATTCTAAGACTATTATAGGTAGAGTGGAGGACAGAACAAGTAATTATACTATCAATGAAAAATGGAATTTTTAGTGTAAGAGAAAGAAAATATAGATGGAAGATTGTTAACCCCCCTCAATATTTAATGAGCAATGTCAATCTATATTAACCTTTGAGATAAAAAAAAAGATGTATTTTATATGAAAAGCTTATTGAAGTATTTTCTAACTCTGTGCACTAAAAAACCCAGAAAGAATAACCAACCCTGTAGCAATTACCTCTCCTAACATTAGAGACAGTAGTCTCTAAATATCATTTCTCCCTTAAAGAATAAGGTCTCCTTGAAGAAAAGGTTGATTCCAAGTCTGGGGAAGAAATGTATAAGATGAACCTAGAACACTACCATGCTAGAAAGTAAAGAAGCTATCAAAGATTAGATTATTGAGACTCAGGCAAGAAGTTTTAAAACAAACCTACATAACAAATACCTTGTTGATCACTTCTGGAGGAACCTGTGAACCAACTAATTATAAATTTTTGTAAATTAAGGGATATAATCATGCATATCCTGTATTTATTATATAAACTGTACCTCGGGTAATCAAATACTTGATGTGGGAAACTATTTCAGCTTATAAATTTTCTTGGATAAAGATTTCATTTATTTATTTATTTATTTATTTCAGAGAGAGAGAGAGAGAGAGACAGGGTGAGTGGTTGGGGGAGGGAGGGAAAGGTAGGGGAAGCAAATCTCAAGTGGACTCCACGCTAAGCGCAGGGTGGATCTGACGACCTGAACTTGAAAACAAGAGCTGGATGCTCACCCAGGTAGGGCACCCAAGCGTCCTCCAGCTTATAAATAAAGAATGAATAATAACTTAAGAACATGCATATTTTGTAAGCCTTTATAAATTAACAGATTTAGGCAATGATCAATGGTTACAAGCATCACAAAAAAGATATTGTGTTCTTAAGGAAACCGCTCAATAGTACATATGCAGTAGTCTTGAATCTTATAAAAATATATCTAATCACCAATTTGCAGGAAATACAGAAGGCAGAGCAACATATTAACACTACAGTAACCCAATCAGCAAAACTCAGACCATGAAACTGCACATCAACTGACCCAGTTTGTTTAATACCAAAGTGTAAGAGAGAAGAATGGTCTATAAGTTAAAAGAAAAATTAGACACATATATCAGCCAATTATAAAATACGCACCTTACCTAATTCTAAGAAACTTAAAATCACACACACACACACACAGGCAATAAAAATAGTAGATATCTAAAGGTGTTAGTGATTAACTATTTATTTGTATAGGTAATGACAATGATATTGTAACTAAGCTTTTAAAAAGAAAGACCCTATCATTTACACATATATAATGAAATAGTTACAGATGAAAATAACAGCATCTGTGACTTGCTTCAAAATAAAGGAAGTGGGGAGTAGAGGATGGTATAGGTGAAACAAAAGTGGCCATGAACTGATCATTGTTCAAATAGTATAATGGGTACATGGGGGTTCATTATTCCATTTTCTCCTTTATTTCTATTTGAAATCTTCAATAATAAAAACATATATTTAGAGTGACCAAAGACAAGATCCTGAAACGAGTAAAATTTCTGTAGACAGATATAGGAAAAGAAAATCACTTGGCACATTTTATGTTAAATAGTGAGAGAACAGGTATTGGCTTAGCTATGGAGCAATACAGATATGCTAGGAGGGAAGTGAACTCGAAGAGTAGATTCAACAGAGGTATTACTACCCCTCTCTCGGGAATTTTGCCAATTCAAAAGAATATGACCTATCTAACTACTTTAGTAACACTATGTATTTTTTGTTTTATAGTTATTTGTGTAATTGTTTTTCTTCTTATTAGAGAAGGAATAAAATATTTTATTAAGCTTCACATTGTTCTGCAATCATTTAGCATTTGTTTGCTGAATTAGAGTTGAAATAAAAAACTCGTCTAACTACTGTGTACATCTTATTAAATATCCACATGTTGTTTTTTAAAATCTAGTGTTAAGATTTTCTATTACTTTTATTTTACAGTCCCAAAAGTGCTTCCTCATATGTTAAGTTCACCTTACAGACCAACAATGCTTAATTGTGAGCAGTAAAGAAATGAATACAATTTTACCAACGTGGAAGCTAAGTAGAGAGTAGATCGGTAACTGCCCAAAAGCACTTAATTTAATAGCAGAGTTGGGTCTCAAAACTAGGTCTTCAGGAACTAAATCTAGGGTTTCTTCTGCTTCATAAATCCATCAACATTCTAAACTGAGATGTTCAAAGATTACCTAGATTTAGGGACTTAAAAGGGGTAGTCTAGTGTGCAGATTATCTTGAATAGGACCCACTATTTTAAAATTAGAATAAAGTACTAAAGTACATTTGTAGTACAAAAACCGTGTCTTTTAGTTCCTCCTATTATCAACTTAACCACCAACTTCAACCAAGTTCCTCCTATTATCAACTTAACCACCAACTTCAACCAAGTCCAAATAAAACTATACTGGAAGCAGATTTTTAAATTCCTAGCACTGAAATCAACAGGAATACTGACTCCTTGTCATAATTATCTAGCTACCAAATTCCTGCTTTGGTACCCATTTTATCACTATAAAGTTTAAAATTGTAACTATTAAGCAAAATTCAGTACTCAATCTTAAGACATTCAGAGTCAATTTTATTTTCTAGAATCACTCCTATAAAGGATAAAATGCAAAAAATTGTATTTAGATAGCTAGACTTTGAAATTTAACACCTAGTGAATTTTCACAATGTCATAGTTAAAAAATAATAATCTGTGTGTCAACCATACTTCAATAAAAATTTTTTTAAAGATCTGAACAATCTAATAACAATTATAATGACAATAATGTTTCTAATCAGTGATCAAAACTTTAATCAGAATTATGCTGGATAAATTCCTAGCAACTCTTGAGTTCTTTCACAGAAGCTGACATTAGGTACTAAAAATTAAGTAACACCTTCAGAGAGTCTGTACATATTTAAAATTATAGGACATTTAAACTTTAGCTACAGTTAAGCTGAATCTATAAATGGCAACATAATGTTTAATCTGATCATATATATACTTTATAATTTTATATGATATGCGTGCTCCTTTTTCAGTCTATGCCATAATAAGGGTATCCGAAATTAAATAAACAGGTGTTATGGCCAGCAAAATTGAAATCCACAAATGTCTGTGAAAAAATTCACTTGTCAGAAATATGACAAGATATTTTTAATATGAGAGTCATCAAAGTTTAAAAGGTGAAGGTTTCACACTTTAAAATTATATAAGAATTCAATGAAGATCTAGCAATACCTACTTTGCAGCTTCCCCCACTTGGCATTATATACAATAATACAGTTAAAACAGGGGGAGGAGTCAAGATGGCGGAGAAGTAGCAGGCTGAGACTACTTCAGCTAGCAGGAGATCAGCTAGATAGTTTATCTAAAGATTGCAAACACCTGAAAATCCATCGGCAGATCGGAGAGAAGAAGAACAGCAATTCTGGAAACAAAAAAACAACCACTTTCTGAAAGGTAGGACCAGCGGAGAAGTGAATCCAAAGCGACGGGAAGATAGACCCCGGGGGCAGGGGCCGGCTCCCGGCAAGCGGCGGAGCAACAAAGCACAAAATCAGGACTTATAAAAGTCTGTTCCGCTGAAGGACATCGCTCCAGAGGATACCCGGGACAAAGCCCACACGGGGTCAGCGTGGCCTCAGGTCCCGCAGGGTCACAGAAGGATCGGGGGTGTCTGAGTGTCGCAGAGCTTGCGGGTATTGGAACGGGAAAGCCGGCTACAGAGACAGAGCCGACAGTAAGCTCACAGCTCGGTGTAACCTTGAACAGGTCGCAGGCTCGGTGAGCTCGGAGCGCGGCTGGAGGTCAGGCATAAGGGAGTGACTGGGCGCTGTTCTCTGAGGGCGCACTGAGGAGTGCGACCCTGGGCTTTCGGCTCCTCCAGGCCGGAGACCAGGAGGCCGCCATTTCTATTCCCGTCCTCCGGAACTCTACGGAAAGCGCTCAGGGAACAAAAGCTCCTGAAAGCAAACCGGAGCGGATTACTCACCCCGGCCCCTGGTAAGGGCGGTGTAATTCCGCCTGGGGCAGACACTTGAGAATCACTACAACAGGCCCCTCCCCCAGAAGATCAACAAGAAATCCAGCCAAGACCAAGTTCACCTACCAAGGAGTGCGGTTTCAATACCAAGGAGAGCAGCAGAATTCCAGAGGAGGAGAAAGCCAAGCACGGAACTCATGGCTTTTTCCCCGTGATTTTTTTTAGTCTTGCAGTTAATTTAATTTTTTTCTTTTTCATTTTTTGTTTTTTTTTCTCGCCTTCGGGTAAAAAATTTTTTTTAAACTGTTACCTTTTTCTTTTTTAACGATATTTTACTAGTTTATCTAATATATATATATTTTTCTTTTTTATATTTTTCTTAGGTGTTTTCTTTTTTTAAAAATTCTTTTTTTTCCTTTTTTCTTTTTTTTTCTTTTTCTTTCTTTCTTCCTTTTTGAACCTCTTTTTATCCCCTTTCTCCACCCTCACAATTTTGGATCTCTTCTAATTTGGTTAAAGCATATTTTCCTGGGGTTGTTGCCACACTTTTAGTATTTTACTTGCCCCTTCATATACTCTTATATGGACAAAATGAGAAGACGGAAAAACTCAACACAAAAAAAAGAACAAGAGGCAGTACCGAAGGCTAGGGACCGAATCAATACAGACATTGGTAATATGTCAGATCTAGAGTTCAGAATGACAATTCTCAAGGTTCTAGCCGGGCTCGAAAAAGGCATGGAAGATATGAGAGAAACCCTCTCGAGAGATATAAAAGCCCTTTCTAGAGATATAAAAGAACTAAAATCTAACCAAGTTGAAATCAAAAAAGCTATTAATGAGGTGCAATCAAAAATGGAGGCTCTCACTGCTAGGATAAATGAGGCAGAAGTAAGAATTAGTGATATAGAAGACCAAATGACAGAGAATAAAGAAGCTGAGCAAAAGAGGGACAAACAGCTACTGGACCACGAGGGGAGAATTCGAGAGATAAGTGACACCATAAGACGAAACAACATTAGAATGATTGGGATTCCAGAAGAAGAAGAAAGAGAGAGGGGAGCAGAAGGTATACTGGAGAGAATTATTGGGGAGAATTTCCCCAATATGGCAAAGGGAACGAGCATCAAAATTCAGGAGGTTCAGAGAACGCCCCTCAAAATCAATAAGAATAGGCCCACACCCCGTCACCTAATAGTAAAATTTACAAGTCTCAGTGACAAAGAGAAAATCCTGAAAGCAGCCAAGGAAAAGAAGTCTGCAACATACAATGGTAAAAATATTAGATTGGCAGCTGACTTATCCACAGAGACCTGGCAGGCCAGAAAGAGCTGGCATGATATTTTCAGAGCACTAAACGAGAAAAACATGCAGCCAAGAATACTATATCCAGCTAGGCTATCATTAAAAATAGAAGGAGAGATTAAAAGCTTCCAGGACAAACAAAAACTGAAAGAATTTGCAAACACCATACCAGCTCTACAGGAAATATTGAAAGGGGTCCTCTAAGCAAAGAGAGAGCCTACAAGTGTTAGATCAGTACGGAACAGAGACAATATTCAGTAACAGTCACCTTACAGGCAATACAATGGCACTAAATTCATATCTCTCAATAGTTACCCTGAATGTTAATGGGCTAAACGCCCCTGTCAAAAGACACAGGCTATCAGAATAGATTAAAAAAACAAAACCGATCTATATGTTGCCTCCAAGAAACTCATTTTAAGCCCGAAGACACCTCCAGATTTAAAGTGAGGGGGTGGAAAAGAATTTACCATGCTAATGGACATCAGAAGAAAGCAGGAGTGGCAATCCTTATATCAGATCAATTAGATTTTAAGCCAAAGACTATAATAAGAGATGAGGAAGGACACTATATCATACTCAAAGGGTCTGTCCAACAAGAAGATTTAACAATTTTAAATATCTATGCCCCCAACGAGGGAGCAGCCAACTGTATAAACCAATTAATAACAAAATCAAAGAAACACATCAACAATAATACAATAATAGTAGGGGACTTTAACACTCACCTCACTGAAATGGACAGATCATCCAAGCAAAAGATAAGCAAGGAAATAAAGGCCTTAAACGACACACTGGACCAGATGGACATCACAGATATATTCAGAACATTCCATCCCAAAGCAACAGAATACACATTCTTCTCTAGTGCACATGGAACATTCTCCAGAATAGATCACATCCTCGGTCCTAAATCGGGACTCAACTGGTATCAAAAGATTGGGATCATTCCCTGCATATTTTCAGACCACAATGCTCTAAAGCTAGAACTCAACCACAAAAGGAAGTTTGAAAAGACCCCAAATACATGGAGACTAAACAGCATCCTTCTAAAGAATGAATGGGTCAACCGGGAAATTAAAGAAGAATTGAAAAAAATCATGGAAACAAATGATAATGAAAATACAACGGTTCAAAATCTGTGGGACACAACAAAGGCAGTCCTGAGAGGAAAATATATAGCAGTACAAGCCTTTCTCAAGAAACAAGAAAGGTCTCAGGTACACAACCTAACCCTACACCTAAAGGAGCTGGAGAAAGAACAAGAAAGAAACCCTAAGCCCAGCAGGAGAAGAGAAATCATAAAGATCAGAGCAGAAATCAATGAAATAGAAACCAAAAAAACAATAGAACAAATCAACGAAAGTAGGAGCTGGTTCTTTGAAAGAATTAATAAAATTGATAAACCCCTGGCCCGACTTATCAAAAAGAAAAGAGAAAGGACCCAAATAAATAAAATCATGAATGAAAGAGGAGAGATCACAACTAACACCAAAGAAATACAAACTATTATAAGAACATACTATGAGCAACTCTACGCCAACAAATTTGACAATCTGGAAGAAATGGATGTATTCCTAGAAACATATATACTACCACAACTGAACCAGGAAGAAATAGAAAGCCTGAACAGACCCATAACCAGTAAGGAGATTGAAACAGTCATTAAAATCTCCAAACAAACAAAAGCCCAGGGCCAGACGGCTTCCCGGGGGAATTCTACCAAACATTTAAAGAAGAACTAATTCCTATTCTCCTGAAACTGTTCCAAAAAACAGAAATGGAAGGAAAACTTCCAAACTCATTTTATGAGGCCAGCATCACCTTGATCCCAAAACCAGACAAGGATCCCACCAAAAAAGAGAGCTATAGACCAATATCCTTGATGAACACAGATGCGAAAATACTCAACAAAATACTAGACAATAGGATTCAACAGTAAATTAAAAAGATTATTCACCATGACCAAGTGGGATTTATTCCAGGGCTGCAGGGTTGGTTCAACATCCACAAATCAGTCAATGTGATACAACACATCAATAAAAGAAAGAACAAGAACCATATGATACTCTCAATAGATGCTGAAAAAGCATTTGACAAAGTACAGCATCCCTTCCTGATCAACTCTTCAAAGTGTAGGGACAGAGGGCACATACCTCAATATCATCAAAGCCATCTATGAAAAACCCACCGCAAATATCCTTCTCAATGGAGAAAAACTGAAAGCTTTTCCGCTAAGGTCAGGAACACGGCAGGGATGTCCATTATCACCACTGCTATTCAACAAAGTACTAGAGGTCCTAACCTCAGCAATCAGACAACAAAAGGAAATTAAAGGCATCCAAATCGGCAAAGAAGAAGTCAAATTATCACTCTTCGCAGATGATATGATACTATATGTGGAAAACCCAAAAGACTCCACTCCAAAACTGCTAGAACTTATACAGGAATTCAGTAAAGTGTCAGGATATAAAATCAATGCACAGAAATCAGTTGGAGTTCTCTACACCAACAGCAAGACAGAAGAAAGAGAAATTAAGGGGTCAATCCCATTTACAATTGCACCCAAAACCATAAGATACCTAGGAATAAACCTAACCAAAGAGACACAGAATCTATACTCAGAAAACTATAAAGTACTCATGAAAGAAATTGAGATAGACACAAAGAAATGGAAAAATGTTCCATGCTCCTGGATTGGAAGAATAAATATTGTGAAAATGTCTATGCTACCTAAAGCAATCTACACATTTAATGCAATTCCTATCAAAGTACCATCCATCTTTTTCAAAGAAATGGAACAAATAATTCTAAAATTTATATGGAACCAGAAAAGACCTCGAATAGCCAAAGGGATATTGAAAAAGAAAGCCAACGTTGGTGGCATCACAATTCCGGACTTCAAGCTCTATTACAAAGCTGTCATCATCAAGACAGCATGGTACTAGCACAAAAACAGACACATAGATCAATGAAACAGAATAGAGAGCCCAGAAATAGACCCTCAACTCTATGGTCAACTAATCTTCGACAAAGCAGGACAGAATGTTCAATGGAAAAAAGACAGCCTCTTCAATAAATGGTGCTGGGAAAATTGAACAGCCACATGCAGAAAAATGAAATTGGACTATTTCCTTACACCACACACAAAAATAGACTCAAAATGGATGAAGGACCCCAATGTGCGAAAGGAATCCATCAAAATCCTAGAGGAGAACACAGGCAGCAACCTCTTCGACCTCAGCCGCAGCAACATCTTCCTAGGAACATCGCCAAAGGCAAGGGAAGCAAGGGCAAAAATGAACTATTAGGATTTCATCAAGATCAAAAGCTTTTGCACAGCAAAGGAAACAGTTAACAAAACTAAAAGACAACTGACAGAATGGGAGAAGATATTTGCAAACGACATATCAGATAAAGGACTAGCGTCCAGAATCTATAAAGAACTTAGCAAATTCAACACCCAAAGAACAAATAATCCAATCAAGAAATGGGCAGAGGACATGAACAGACATTTCTGCAAAGAAGACATCCAGATGGCCAACAGACTCATGAAAAAGTGCTCCATATCACTCGGCATCAGGGAAATACAAATCAAAACCACAATGAGATATCACCTCACACCAGTCAGAATGGCTAAAATCAACAAGTCAGGAAATGACAGATGCTGGCGAGGATGCGGAGAAAGGGGAACTCTCCTACACTGTTGGTGGGAATGCAAGCTGGTGCAACCACTCTGGAAAACAGCATGGAGGTTCCTCAAAATGTTGAAAATAGAACTGCCCTATGACCCAGCAATTGCACTATTGGGTATTTACCCTAAAGATACAAACGTAGTGATCCAAAGGGGCACGTGCACCCGAATGTTTATAGCAGCAATGTCCACAATGGCCAAACTATGGAAAGAACCTAGATGTCCATCAACAGATGAATGGATCAAGAAGATGTGGTATATATACACAATGGAATACTATGCAGCCATCAAAAGAAATGAAATCTTGCCATTTGTGACGACATGGATGGAACTAGAGCGTATCATGCTTAGTGAAATAAGTCAAGCAGAGAAAGACAACTATCATATGATCTCCCTGATATGAGGAAGTGGTGATGCAACATGGGGGCTTAAGTGGGTAGGAGAAGAATCAATGAAACAAGATGGGATTGGGAGGGAGACAAACCATAAGTGACTCTTAATCTCACAAAACAAACTGAGGGTTGCTGGGGGGAGGGGGTTTGGTTGGGAGAAGGGGGTGGGATTATGGACATTGGGGAGGGTATGTGCTTTGGTGAGTGCTGTGAAGTGTGTAAACCTGGTGATTCACAGACCTGTACCCCTGGGGATAAAAATATATGTTTATAAAAAATTAAAAGTAAAAAAAAGAAAAACAACAAAAAAAAAAAACATAGCCAGCACTTTCCTTGGCTCATATTAAGTACTTTTTAAAATGGGAAATTGCTCCATTTTTACATACCTTGACATAGATCACAGGGAGCGTCTGTTTGGCTCGACTATAGTGTCTGGCAACTCTGTATACTGTTTCCGGAACATAGTCCAGCACCAGATTAAGATAGACTTCATCCTTCTGAAAGAGTTCATTAAAAACAGAGAAAACAAAATTAGAAACTAGTATTTTATATACTCAGAGCAAAATCTCTATACATTTACTCAGATTTTTTTTACTTTTACTTATTCACACTTTTAAGATTCATGCATTCAATTCTAATTATACTAAAGTAATTCAGAATATAGTCATACAGTAAAAACAAGTCTACTGTACCTTTTTACTAACAATTTCATGGTAAAAAATAATAGCCATTTCAATACTGCTAAGATTTTTAATTATATTTAAAGTATTATTTTGTAGTAAGATTTTAGAGCATATCACTTGTCACAAAATTTCCTATTTTCTAGTTTGAGAATCAGTGCCCTTTTATCCTATCAGGAAGCTGTCATGGTAGTAGAGTGAGTGCTAAATTAGCAGCAAAGATTTCTAGCTTTTGCTCGGCTACTAACTAATGTATACTAACTAATGCAACACTTAATCTCTCTAGGCTTCAGTTCCTTCAACTAAAATATGAAAAATTGGACTAGATGTTCTTCACAATTTCTCTACAACCTCTACAAAGAAGATTCTATGGTTATCTGATAGTCTATAATTAGTAAAATAATCACTTGTCTTATACAAGTATCTGAAATAAAAAGTAATTTATAATGCAGCAAGTTACCATACTCACAAGTGTATATTGCAGGTCCTATCTTTAAACATCCTTTCTCAGCAGCCTAAAGACACCAATCCAAGATCAGTAGATAGAAAGAAAGGAATTCCAACTAAGTACCAAGCAGGAAAGAGGAACAGAGTGCTACCTCTACTCTCTTCATGTGAACAATATCAGATGGGTAAAATGAAGCAGAAAACAAAGTTGAGAATCACTGTGTTCAAATCTAGAAATGGCTGCTGAAGGGGAAAATCTGTAGATAAACAAATTTTCACAATCTGAAATCAATGTTACCTACCAAAACGAAGTAAAGAATTTCAGTTTTCAGCATTTACTGAGCATTTTCTACATGTCAGTAGCCACTGTAAAGGAAGTAAAGGTGGAGGCATAAAAGAGACAACATTTAAATGGAGTATGAAAGGAGCATTTAAGGCGTAGAAAAACTATGAAGGCATAGGAAAACAAGATGTGGGGTCAATGAAAAACAGCAGAGCTCAGGAAACAGTTTAGTGAGACAATGTGCCATCAACTCTACTACCTTTTCATTATCCCTCACTCTTCCACGTTCTCCTCTCTTCTCTCCATATCCAGCTTACATCACAAGGTCTACTATCACCCTCATTCTCTAACACGCGGTCAGTAAACAACAGCAAAGGCCTGCTGCCTATTTTTATAAATAAAGTTTTATAGGAACATAGCAATGTTCATTCATATAAGTATTTTCTATAGCTGCTCTGGGGCAGAGCTGAGTATATAACTGAGACTATAGCCTGCAAAACCAAAAATATTTACTATCTGGCCCTTTATGAAAAAGTGTGCCAAGTCTGCTCTAATATATATCCTTTTCTTACACCAGACCTGTTTGATAAACCACAAACCTGGTTAAATCCAGCTACCCATTTATTCCATGCCTGCACCCAAACTGCTGAACATGGCTACAAAGAAATCTAAAACTGTGCTGCTTGGTTTCACAGTAAATTCATCATCAAGAAATTCAATTGGCCCAGCAATTACATATTTGCCTAGTCCTTTCACTTTTCCCAAATACTTGATTTCTTCTTTCTAATACCTGTCTTCCCATCCTCACCCTCAGCTGATGACCTGGCCTGCACCATTACATGTGCCCACCTACAGCATCCAACCCCATATGCTCCTATTTCCCTTCTCTAACTAGTGATAAAGTGACTAATATCCTTGTAAAGGCAAACCTTCTACATGTCCCCCCCCCCACCTAGACTAACCTCAATGAGTGATAAGATTTTTGTCCGTTTTGTTCATCATTCTTCTCCACCTAGAATACTGCCTACCACATAGTTGGTACTCAATAAATATCTGCTGAATGAATTAAGCACAAAAGCAATGAATACTATTTAAAAATTAGGATGGCAGTCATACACATCTGCTTTAACTCAAACAGCACTGTGAAAAGCAGGTATGGAGGTTGGGGGGAAGAGGGAAGTTGAGAGTGAAAGCAGTGTGAGCTTCTAGAAACGTCCTACAGGTATCCAAGACCTAGACTAGCGTTTAGACAATAAGGACTGAAAGAAAATGGAGGTTAGGAGAGGCAGGTATATTGGCTACCTAAACATGAGAGTAATAGAGAACCTCCTGAAGCAAAGAAATTGGGATTAATTAAACAGTCTCTAAACCTGGGCGACTAGGCAGGTAATGGAACAAGGAAAGCGTAAAGAGGAAAAAAAGGTGTGAAGGAAAAGTTTTAACTTTGATTTAATGGAGGATCTCAGATTTCAGAACATTTTAGGTGGATATGTTCCACAGATAGCTGGAAATGCAGGTCAAGTCAAAACTCAAAAAAAGAGAATGGAGTATGTCTAGAGATTTAGACAGTAGCTAAAACTATGAGCACAGCCTCACTCAACTAAGAAGTAGGGGTACAATAAGAGAGTGAGAAGAGACTCGGAGTGTAATCCTAGAAAACATTAACCTCAAGGAAATTACATTAGGGGACAACTTTGTAAAGACTAAGAAACAGAACTAAGAGGCATTAAAAAGCAAAGAAATTTCAATAATGATGAGATGTGGAACAGCAAGGTGTTTCACTGGCAGGAGAGATAAGGACTGAAAGGTTGTTAGTATCATGGTTCAGTGATGGTCCTGGAAAGAGCAGTTTCAGACCATGGTGCCAGAAGCAACCAACACTAAGATCAAGAGTAAGCAGATGGTAGGTGAGGAAGAGATTGCAACTAATTTAGTTTGTTCTTACAAAATCCACTGTGGTGAAAGTAAAAAGCAAGCCCGGTAGCCCAGAGGCAAAATAGAGAGAGGTTGTAGAGAAATTGTTGATGTGCTTTTCATTTGTATTTTTTAAATGGCTAAATGATAACCCAAACTTATTGTAGGCTGAGTGGATAAGGACAGAATAAAAGGATGGAATAAAGTGATAAGAAAGGAAAGAAAAGGGATAACTGATAAAACAATGTTCTAGAACATCATGAGAAATGAGAAACGAGAACACAGAGTACCATTCAGTGCAATTAAAAGGCAAAGTTAGCATTAGTCAAACAAAACATGGAAGGCCAAACTCTGATAGCACAAGTTCTGTGACCACAAGGAAGTTACTTAACTTCTTTCTGACTCAGTTTCCTATAAAACCACACTAACAATGGCATCTACTTTAAGCCTATCTTGAGATTATAATAATATACAAAAAGCTCTTTAAGCGCATTACCTGGCAAATTATAAAGATTTAAATGTTCACTATTGTCATGTTTAGGAGGACATGATACCACATTTTTCTTCCTATATATCTAAAATAAATGATTAGGTTAGAAAGAATTCTAAGTTAAGTAAGTGTATGTCTGATAACCCTCCTTCTTGTAAAATAAGAAATAAGGTCATATGTATAACTAAAGGCAGCAAAAGCAAGAGAAGAACATTTGAGAGATCAAGATTTAGACAAGAAGTTCTAAGTGAAGATGAGGTCTACTAAAAGGAATACATAAATAGAATACCAAACTAGTACCACAAGAATATGTAGAGAATTGAAGGAATGGTGAGTCTTGGGTTTCAGAAAGATCATTAACACAGATGTTGAAAATCAAGAAACGTGATTTTAATAAATCATTTGACAAAGTTAATCATGATATATTTATGAATAACCTGAGGGTATATATAGCACTGTATTATATATAATTTAATTCATTTGCTAAACAATGACACCAAAAGCGAAGAATAAAAATATGAAAACATAAATGTCAAATTCAAGGAAGGTTTCTAGATGTAGGACTACAAGCTCTGTCCTTTTCTTGTCCCAATCAGTATTTTCATAAATGATTTAATATATTAGAGGTTGCAAAAGCAAACACCTTCAATGAATGGCTAAGCAACAGAATGTAAATGTGTGAAGCCAAAATGTGTAATGCAGTAAGGGGTAGTGGTTGATAAATCAGATAGACAATATAAAACATAACTAGAAGCATCCTAATTCACAGAAATACTAACAGAATGTGCTAGCCAAATAAAACACACCAGGGGATGAATCTGGCAGTCAGTTTATAATTTTTGACTTTCACATCATCACCAAAGATTGACACAAATCTACGAATGGCTTAAAATGGAAGACCAAATAAGAATTTAAAGACCTCTAATAGTCTGGAAAGCTAAGCTAAACCTACAATATAATACAAAACCCTGTGATTAAATTCAAAGTACCAATTTATTATGTAGAGTGACAGGTAGACTTGACAGTAACTCAGCTAGAAAATAAATGAGAGGTATAACTGAGGAGAACTCAAAAGGCAATCAACATTGAGACACGCTTAATGAAAAAATGCAATGTTAGGTTACAGATAAAGTACTATGTTCAGATCAGTAAAGATAATTCTACTCTTCTTTTGCACAGTTAAGGCTTCATGTGATGTACTGATGATACCCATTTTTAGGCAATGTATTTTATTCATAACATTAACAAAGCAGAATACATCAGAGGAAGGTCAAAGAAACCAGGTCTGCTATAGGTTGAATGTTCTAAAATACTATCCTATGAGAAATATGGGGGCTTAAATTATACTTAGACTACTACTTTGCAGAGTAACATAAATCTCTGCTCATAGATACTTTGTTGTAGTTTTTTTTAAAGATTTTATTTATTTATTTGACAGACAGAGATCACAAGTAGGCAGAGAGGCAGGCAAAGAGAGAGGAGGAAGCAGGCTCCCTGCTGAGTAGAGAGCCCGATGCAGGGCTCCATCCCAGGACCCTGGGATCAGGACCTGAGCGGAAGGTAAAGGCTTTAACCCACTGAGCCACCCAGGCGCCCCTAGATACTTTGTCTATTCACTCCATTTATCACCAAAAATTTCCAATTTCTTTAGAACCACAGAGGAAGTCTGTACATTTTGTAAGTATAGTATAAATGACCATATGCATTTAAAAGCCATCACTTTGGGGACACCTGGGTGGCTCAGTCAGTTAAATGCCTGCCTTAGGCTCAGATCATGATCTCAGGGTCCTGAGATTGAGCTCCACATTGGGCTCTGCCCTCAGCAGGGATTCGACTTCTCTCTTTCCCTCATTCATGCTCTCTCTCTCTGAAATAAATAAATAAAATCTTTGGGGGGGGGGAAGGAAATTTCCAAAAAACTGCATGATATCCAATTTAGGAAGTACTTCTCTCAGTGGTTCAGTTATTCCTACTTATCACTTCTATTAATAAACTACTCCCTAACTGCTCATAACCACTCCTTTATGAACTTCACTCTAAAGTCATTCATTCAGGAAGAAATTTAAATGACAAAATTTCGATCACACCTAATGACAACTAAACAAGAACTGGGAAAAGTCCATCCTACATTTGGAAAACAGATAGTACTATGATGTTCTTATCCTCAGATGATTTTTGAAGTCAAGGAAACAAAATTACTGGAGGCTGCAGTTCTAAGTAGAATCATGCTATGATTCTAAAAATTTGATGGGATGTGAAGTGACATATAATGGAACCCAATAATAAGACATTCAACCAAGTATCATGATAGCCCAGGATTCTCCGCAGAATTGAGTTAGGGAACTTGGACTAACAAAAAACTCCAACAAACAAAAAACAAAAAAACTTGAAAATGGATCTGTTTTCTCCAATGTTGTGTGCCAGGTTGGCTAGAGATGGGAATAACACTGACAAAGTGGGTGTGGTTGAAAGAAAGAGAAATATTCTTTTGCTTAGGAGAAGTGGGGTGGGAAAGGAGGATAAACACTTGGAATACAACAAGATTATGGTAAGCTTTATCCTCATCTAACACCATTAACACAAAGTAAACACCAAACTATCAAGTTTAAAAAACAAAACAAAACAAAAAAACAACAACCAAAAAAACCCATAAATCTACCAGAAGAAATCATGAATGTGTTTATAATCCTGGAGGACAAAATATCTATTATAAGCTATTAAGGAAAATGATGCCAAGTTAGATCACACAAAAATGTAAAACTTTTACACTAGTTTCTGAAAAAATAACAAAAAAAACAGAACCAAATTATTAAAAGACAGCATTTTGGTCTTCCAAAAAGTATTAGAATTAACGAATTCAGTAAAGTTGCAGGGCTATAAGATTAATATGCAGAAATGTTGCATTTCTATATGTTAATGATGAAGTAGCAGAAAGAGAAATTAAGAAAACAAACCCATTTATACTTGTATCAAAAAGAGTAAGATACCTAGGAATAAATTTAACCAAGGAGGTAAAAGACATGTACTCTGGAGGTAAAAGACATCCTTTTACCAAGGAGGTAAAAGACATAAAACTTTGATAAAAGAAATTAAAGATGACACAAACAAATGGAAAGACAGACCATGCTCAGGGACCGGAAGAATGAATATTGTTAAAATGTCTATGCTACTCAAAGCAATTCACAGATTCACTGCAATTTCTATCAAAGCACCAACAGTATTTTTTTCACAGAACTAAAAGAAATAATAATCCTAACATTTTTATGGAACCACAAAATATCCCAAATAGCCAAAGCAATTTTGATAAAGAAGAACAAAGCTGAAGGTATCAGAATCCCAGATTTCAAACTGTACTACAAAGCTATAATAAAACAGTAGGATACTGATATAAAAATAAACACATAAATCAATGGTTTAAAAAAACGGAGCCCAGAAATAAACCTACCCTTACATGGTCAATTAATCTATGATGAAGGAAGTAAGAATATACAATGGGGAAAAAATTCTCTTCAATAAATGGTGCTGGGAAACATGGACATGGAAAAGAATGAAACCAAACCACTGTCTTACATAAACCACCAAATTCCTAAAAGAAAACATAGGCAATACATTCTTGGACATCAGCCTGAGCAAAATTTTTCTGGATCCATCTCCTCAGGCAAGGGAAACAATAACAAAAATAAACAACTGGCCTAGAAAACCATCAACAAAATGAAAAGACAGTGAATGGAAGAAGATACTTTCAAATGATCTGAGAAGGGGTTAATATCCCAAATATATAAAGAACTCATACAATGTAACACCAAAAAAACCCAAATAATCCAATTAAAAATATGCAAAAGACCTGAACATTTTTCCAAAGAAGATATACAGATGGCCTACAGGCACAGGAAAAGATGCTCAACATCACTAACCAGCAGGGAAATGCAAATCAAAACCACAATGAGGTATCACCTCACATCATCAGTATCAAAAAGACAAGAAATAACAAGTGTTGGCAAGGATGTGGAGAAAAGGGAATCCTCATGCACTGTTGGTGAGAATGTAAACTGGTGCAACCACTGTGGAAAACAGTATGGAGATTCCTCAAAAAATTAAAACTAGAATGGCCATAAAATCCGGCAACTCCATTTCTGGGTATTTACTTGAAGAAAATGAAAACACAAATCTGAAAAGATATATGTACCCCTCTGTTTATTGCAGCAGTATTTACCGCAGCCAGGATATGGAAGCAACCTAAGTGTCTATCAGTAGATGAATGGATAAAGAAGATGTAGTATATATATATACAATGGAATATTTCTCAGTCTTAAAAAAAAGGAATGAAATCTTGCCATTCATGACAACATGGAAAATATTAAGCAAAGTGAATAAGTCAGACTGAGAAAGACAAATACTGTATGATTTCACTTAATTAAAAATCAAAAGAAATGAACAAACAAAACAGAAACAGACTCATAAAGAGAGACAAACTGATGGTTGCCAGAGAGGAGGGAAATGGGGGGACAGGTGAAATAGATGAAGGGGAAGAGGATGTACAAACTTCAGCTTTAGAATAGCTTACAGTACTGTAATAACTCTGTGTGGTGACAGGTGTAGTGAGCATGTTATGATGGATGTAACTGTCGAGTCACTAAATTGTACAATAAAACTAATATAACATTTTATGTCAACTATAATTTAAAAAATTTGACAATTTAGCAAAAATATTTCTGCTTACATATGACAAAGGACTAATTTTTGTTTAAGATACAAACAGCTCATTAATTATGATCTAAGTCAATAATAAAAAACTAACATTCCAATAGAAAAAACTGCAAAGGGACATAAACAAATGGCCAATAATGGTCCTACCAATGGGGAATAAGAATTAAGATATGCAACCCCATTCATAATTAAAGATAGATAATAAAAATAACAATGAGCCACCACTGTTCACCTATCAAATTAGAAAAGAAAATTCAATCTAAGAAAACTAGGGTTTGGAACAGGTTTGCATCAACACACACTTTTGGATAAAACCCAAACTCTTAGAACCTTTTGGGAAATCAATGGGCTAATAATATATTCATCCCAAAGCTAAGACATACAGACATCCAACTCAACTCAGCAATGCCATTTCAAGGAATCATGTGTATGACAATGTATGTCTGTTTATGTGCATACACAAAGACTATTGAATTTGTGGGGAGCAAGAAATTTAAAATAATCTACCTTCTTAGGTACGGGCTGTGTACAGTGACTTCCTTTCAGAGGATAGAGCATGGAAAGGGAGTTTGGTAGGGGAAGTAACTTTACAGTGGAGAAAAATGAAAAATATTAGGTCAGCCAGGTGATTTAAGGTTAGTAACAACAGCTACAGTTGTGCTGATACTATGTCCCCTTGATACGATGTGATGACATGGCACTGTGGACTTTTTCAAAATAACCAGTTTATTATGAGATAAATATTAAACAAACCCCGGTAGTGAGGCAGCCTATCAGTACTCCTCAAAACTGTCAAGGTCAGCAAAAACAAGGAAGCCTGAGAAATTGCCAGTCAAGAGGAGCCTAACAGACATAGTAACTAAATGTAATGTGGTAGCCTAACTGGGATGATGGAAGAAAAAAAAGACATTAGATAAAAACTAAGGAAATCTAAATAAACTATGGAATTTATTAGTAGTAATGTAACAATACTGACTTATTAACTGTAATAAACATAACCTTACTTACATATTAACAGTAGGAGAAAATTGGGTGCAGTATCTATGCTGTATTATAATATTTTGGGGAAAAGAGGGGCAACATGGTCCAAAATAATATTATTACAATAATGTAATAATATTAATTAATAATAATTAATAATATTAAATATAATAATTAATATTATTACATTAACATGGGATATATGTGCTCATATATGCATACAGAAATTTACCTCTAAGGAGAGGGATTTGAGGATTTAATGATCAGGGTAAAGAAGACTTTATTTTTATCTACTTTCCTGTATTATTTCAATTTTTATACAATATGCATTATAATAATATTTTAGTAATACTAAAATAACATAAAAACAAGGTGGTAACTGATATTCAGAATAAAGTCCTAGATTCACATCTTTAAGCAAACAGTTATCAAACTTGGTGTTATAACATTTATAAGTCATGAAGAGGTCTTGATAAAAGAATTTTGCATTACCTATGTATTCATTCTCTAGGTCATACTCTCACTGAACATGTCAGCATTTCATCAGCAAAATGTTCATACAGAATGAATATACACAACTTTAAATAATAATTCAACAATTTTAATTAAGAAACAAATGAGTTATTTAGGAAATCTCTCTATTTCAGTAAATAAAATTCTCTGCTGTCAGCTATTTTCAGAAAGGAAGGTGAAAGAGAGAAGGAAAGGAATGAAGGAGAGTTGTATTTTGTATACTAGACCACATATACACTTAGCTATAACTTTGCACAGCATTTCTATATGTATATCATCTCTGTACTTGAGATTTCATTTAATTAAAAAAATAACAACAAATAATCCTGTTCATTTAGGGGAGCTGACCTTGATCTAAACAATCACTTAAGAACCCACTTCCAACCCCAGCCTCACCTCCACTACTATCCCCATACTCCTATACATTATGTACCAGAAATTTCAAAATACTTGTATTTCTTCTATACAGACTATGTTGTCTAACCTCACCAAGTCTTTCAAACATCCTGTACATCTTTTTTTTTTTTTTTTAAGATTTATTTATTTGAGGGAGAGAGAACACAAACTGGGGGGATTGGGGCATGGGAGAAGCAGACTCCCCGCCATGCAGGGAGCCTGAAGAGGGGTTTGATTCTGGGACCCCATTTTGATTTGAGCTGAAGGCAGACCCTTAACCTACTGAGCCACCCAGGTGCCTCTGAATATCCTGCACTTCTAAATTAACACACACCTATTTATTTATCTATCTAAAGAGCTCCTCCTTCAAACCCTGAATAAGTATCACTTCTCCTATGTAATTCCTTTGCTGAATTACTTTTCTTTATAGTACTTCTGTTCATATTCCAAATAATGGTTTCTCCATGTGTCATTCTACAGTATATTTCTTTTCCTGTCCTTTTCAAATTGATTTAGGCAGACGTTATACTTTGTCTTATACCTAAAACACTATATACAGTATCAGTAAACTGAAATGAATTTCAAGAATTCAGAAAGAGTAGATGATTGGAAGAATACAGACTTTATAAATGGAGAGGCTACATTTGAAATTGGCTCCTGTGTTTGGTTACTAACTATTCAACCTTGAGCAAATTCTTTAATTTAAAATTCTAAAATTTAAAACTTATAATAAAATAGTACTATTACCTACCTTGTAGCACCAAGATGACTAAATGAGAAAAGTACATAATGTGCACAGAAAAAACCACTTATATGTGTAAGATTTAACAAAAAATTTAGTGTTTTTAATCATGATTTAAGACATTATATAGTAATCTCTATAGTAATCAAAAGAATATCTCTAAGAATATGAATCTGATAAACCATATATCATTTATTTGGTGTTTTTAAGTATCTATTTTAGTATATGTTTTATAATGTATTAGTACAATGGTACAAATTCATTGTGCTTACTTAAAATTTATTTACTGATGGAGTAAACAAAACAAAAGACAATCAGCATGTGTTCAATTAGTACTTTTCAGTCTATTCCTCTACAATACAAAATGCACCCACTATAGCTGGAAGTCTCAGCTATAGCTGAGTCTCAGCGTAACAGCTTCACTAAGCTGTTCATAAAATGTAGAAAGTAAGTGGGGAGCAGAGCTTCTGGAATGGCAGAGTAGAGAGCATAGAGGATCTCCTCAGTAGAACAAATATTTAACTGGTAAAATGATTAAAAAACAATCATTTAAAGGATCTGGTAATTTTTTTAAGGGCATACAGCAAATGAAGAAACAAATCTCGGTGAGAACAGCAAGAGTCTGTGGCATTTTAGTGAACCTGCTCCCTTACCCTGATAACCTACTTCCATGTCTGGGAAGCTCTACTCGGTAGGTCTACTGGGTAGCTTCCTCTCCTCTCAGCTCTAGTCTGGGGCTATGGTTTCACCCCAGGAGGGCAGGCTGTGTCCCAAGATGCAAAAGATCTATTCCAGTTGGGCAGGGCCAAGAGGATTGTGTTCCCCTTTCCTCATCCAGTCTCCAAAAGTAAGTCAGAAGCTCTACGCCAGGCATAGCAGGCTGGGGACCTGAGTCTCACCTTTAACTTGCTCTTAGTGTAGAGCACCCAATGTTGGGAGTGGCAAGGTGTGAAGAACAAGGGCTGTCACTGCCTATCCTCCATTGCCCACTCATAAAGTGGGGGTGTTACTCTGGAAAAAGTGAGTCTTCACACTGAGTTCTAGCACAGTAAAATAGGGATTCTGTCCAGGGAAAGAGAGGCTAGCTCTGCCTACAGAGACCAATTTTTTTCATGACACAGTAGAGAAAATGCCATGCCTATGGGCATTGTCTAAAAACAATGGAGATCCTTGTGGAGGTTGGGTAGGTCCCTGACAGAAGCAAACAGGCAAGGCACCAGAAGTTGAAGAAAAACAAGAAAAGACACAGCCAAAAAGAGCCTACTTGGCAACAGTCATCTCTGGAGGTCATTAAGAATATAAACAGGTACTAGGTTGTGCAGGATGTGGGGGGAGACGTGAAACATTACCCAGGTTGCACACAGATACATCAACACACAGTAAAAGCATTAATGGCACAAGGGATTTACAAGCAACCTCAAATCAAACACTGAACCATAAGCTACTCTGACCCAAAAGCAACTTCCAAGAAATAAAATCACATTCAGAAAGAAAGTAAATGCCCAAGCCTGCACCTTCTCAGAGGCAATCAGGGGGGAAATTCTAAACTACTAGTATCTGGTTTGATCTGTGGCAAATATAGACTCCTTGAACTGAGAAGTGGCACCCAGGTCACTTACACATCCAATGGTAAAGGATAAAAATATAACTAGCTAAGGGAACTCAAAGCACAACCTTGACCATAAGTGACTCTAAAAAGATATCAAATCAAGACTCTTCTCTTAAGAAACTAGAAAATAACGGGCAAAATAAACTCACAGTGAAATGTAGTATGGAAACAATAAAGAGAACATAACAGAAATAAGTGAATTACAGAATAGAAAAGAAATTAACAACAACAACAAAAAAAACCAATGAAACCAAAAGTTGATTCATTAAAAAAAAAAAACAACTAAAGAAAATTGACAAACCTTTGTAGCACTAGACTGACGAAGGTAAAGAAAAAGACTCAAATGGTGAAAATAAGAAATGAAAAAAGGGACATAACAAATGGTCTTATAGAAATAAAAAAAATTAAGAGAAAAGTATGAAAAACTTTTTGTCAATAAGTAAGATAGCTTAGATAAGAAGAACAAAATACCAAAATGGACAAGAGAAAAAATAGAAAATGTAAATATACCTACTGCAAGTAAAGAAACTGAATTAGTAATTTTAAAACTTCCCACAGAAAGTGCCCAGGAACATAGATGGTTTCACTGGAGAAATCTACCAAACTTTCAAAGAAGAATTAATACCAGTTCCTCATAAAAACCTTAAAAAAAATACGTGTGTGTGTGTGCGCGCGCGCGCGCGCGCATGTGTGTGTATAAAATGATTATACACCATGACCAAATAGGATAAATTTATCATTTCAGAAACGCCAGTAGGTTTTAGCATTCAAAAAATTAATGTAAATCACTGTAGTAATAGAATAAAGGACAAAAAAAATACGATCATTTCAAAAGATGGAGAGATAAGGAGCATTTGACAAAAGTCACCATTTCATGAAATGCTAAACAAACTAGGAATAAAAGTGATCCCCCTTAAATGACACCTACGAAAAACCCACAGCTAACATCATATTTAAAAAGAAAGACTAGATACTTTTTCCCCTCTAAAATCAAGAACAAAATAAGGATTTCTGCTTTCATCTCTTCTCAACTTTGCCCTGGAGGTTCTAGCTGGGGCGGAGACAAGAAAAAGAAAATAAAAGGCATCCAAGACATTATATTTTGATAAAAAGGTCAGCTCATCAACTAGATTTAACTATTATACATATGTAATGTACCAACAACAGAATTTCAAATATAAAAAGCAAAAACTGACAGAATTGAAGAAATAAACAATTCTACAATAGTTGGAGACTTTAATACACACTTTCAATAATGGACAGCACATCTAGATAAAAAGGCAATAAGGAAATAAAAGATCTGAACATTATAAACCAAAAGGATATCTATCAACCTATCTATCTACCTTTACATCCCAAAAGAGAGAATACACATTATTCTCAAGTGCACATAAGATGTTATCCAGAATAGGCCATATATTATGCAACAATGAATTTAAAAGGAATGAAATCATATGAAGTATCTTTCCCTACCGTAATAGAATGAAACTAGAAATCAGTAACAAAAAGAAAAAAATTACAAATGTGTAGAAAATAAGTATCACTCTAAACAAGCAACAGGACAAAGAGAAAATTAAGCAACACCCTCTGGAAAAAGAAACATTAGAATACACTTGCGATACATGAAAACAAAAATCCAACATACCACCCTCTGAGTGCTATCTTCACTGCACTCAGTGGGAAATCTAGCACTGTAAATGCCTGCATTAAGACAGAAGATTTCAAGTCAATAACCTAACTTCACATCCTGAAGAACTCTAAAAGAACAGGAAACTAAACCTAAAGCTAGCTAAAGGAAGGAAATAATATAGACCAGAAACAAATAAAACAGAGACAAACAAAACAGAAAACAAAACAAACAAACAAAAAAAACAGAAAACACCTAAGAAAATCAAAAGTTTGCTCTTTGAAAAGCTAAAAAAAACTGACAAACCTTTAGCTAGACTGCCAAAAAAGATACAAAAAACTAACATCAGAACTGAACATGAGGATATTACTATTGACCTTACAGAAATAAAAAGGACCATAGCAGAATACTATGAACGAATGTGTGCCAACAAATTAGCCTAAATGAAATCAGTAAATTCAAGGAAACACACCAAATATTAAACTAACTCAAGACAAAATATAAAAACCTCAACAAACCTATATAAGAAGTAAAGAATGCATCGATCAGTAATCCGAGAACTTCCCAAAAAGTAAAGTCTGAGACCAGACGGTTTCAATGGTAAATTCTAACAAACCCATAAAGAATTAACAATTCTTCACAAACTCATCCCCCCAAAACTGGAAGAGTTTAAGTGTTTAGTTAATGCCTGGCGTACAGTAAGCATCACACAGTTTTGGCTATTATCACTACTACTACTATTATTGTCCTGAAACAAAAGCTATTTATTCTTTTCTAAAAATTCTCCAAAGTAGACACTATACAACCTCTCTTTGTTTAGCAATTATTATTGAGATACTTTTAAATGCTATGTGTCTAATACACTGATCCTGCAGAAAAGGACATTCTACACTAAATAGTACAGCATACTATATAGACCCTGGAGAAAGATTGCCGGGAATGGACTCCTAATGTTGCCACTCAGTAGCTGTATGACTCAGGTAGCTTACTTAACTGCAAGTGCCTCAGTTTCTTCAATAAAATGGGGGATAATAACAGTACCTATTCTTCACTGGGTGGCTATAAGGTTTAAGGGAGTTATAAAGTACATGTAAAGTGCTAAGAGCAATATCTGAGGCATAGTAAGTACAATATATATTTGCAACTATTAAATTATAATTTGGAAAGGAGGAAGTTAATGTTTATTAAGTGTTAATTATATGCCAAGTGCTACGATCAAGCACCTAAACATTATACTTTTTTCTTACAAAATCCTTACTATACAGATGAGAAGGGGAAAAAGGCTTAGAAAGGTAAATATCTTGCCTAGTTACACTGCTATCAAGTGGCAGAACTGGGATGTAAACCCCGTTACAAAGCCAGAGTTTTTTAATTTTCAGAATAGATTCATCCCTACCCTTTCCTCTCCAGGGCTAGTGACAAACAGGCATAATAAAGCTCAGCACTCTTCTCTTTGATCCCAGAAGCAGTGGTAGAATCCTTTCCTTCTATACACAGCTCTCTACACAGTTACTATCAATAGAGCAAAGTTGGTATGAAGAATGAAATCAATTTGTCATCCTTGCTATTTAAACTGCCTCTCATACAAGTAGAGGGAAAGATTTTTTTTAAGGAAGGCTATTTCTTTATTATTCAAATTACCAATCTATGATTTTACCAATCTAATATTTTACAGGTAAAATATTTTCACATGTAAGGTTACTTACAGAAATTTTTCTAAAAAAAAAAAATTTTCAAATAAAATTTGAGTCTCCTATAAAGACACAATGTGGTTTACATACTATGTCTGTCCTTCAGACTCGTAGGGTTCTACAGAGGTGAGATGCAACTCAGGAAAGACAACGTTAGCTGGTCCCATACCCTAGTTTCAACCAAAGCAACTTTGTTTTCTACCTGTTCTTTTTATAGGATAGGGTTCTTCATAAAATTCTATTTAGGAGCAAAGCAGCTTCTACGATCAAATACCGATAATGAAAAAACACAAATTCACGAAAGTATCATAAGCCTAGACTTATAAAACATTAAAAAATCCCCATTTTTGTCTGGTCAAGGACAGAGTGCTACTTCTTCTGAACTAAATCAGAGTTAGTTAAAGCCCACTGAGTAATCTAAAGTATACTGATTGACTACCTGATGCTCTAGTTACTACAGCAAACACTAATAATTCCAACCAGATGACTATGACTAAGACTAATTAAGTCACACCTCTGCTCTTTGTCCTGACTTAATTCACCCTTCTTTCAGTTACTATGGACAGTCTTCTCCCCAGTTATATGCTAAACAATTGCTAAAGAAAACTAGTCTTTCAAATGACAGGGTGGAGCAAAATAAAGACAATTTTACCAAAACAGACATAACCTTTCAATTAAACTGTGGTCAGTGGTGATTGTCTGCCAAATATTGCCGTAATCCTACTCTAACTTCACCCAAAGCTGAAAAGTGCTTATAGATAAAAATTATGAAGTCCTAGGGTAGCACAGTGGAGGAATACTTAGGGAGTATTATGCAGTTCAACAATTCAATGGAATACTGTATAGTCAATAACTACAAATACTATGAGGCAACAAAGAAAGTTTTATGAGATCTTCAAAGTTTATAAGGTTATAAATAATTATTCATGCAACTATACAAATGAAATGAAATAGGAAAGAAAGAAAAGAGGAAAGGAAAGGAAAAGGAAAAAAATGAAAAGAATAGGAAAGGAAAGGACGAGGGAGAGGGGATATTTGAGACCAATAAGGAAAGGAATTTTCCAAAAAGGAAAGGAAAGGAAAGGAAAGGAGAGAAGAGAAGAGAAGAGAAGAGAAGAGAAGAGAAGAGAAGAGAAGGAGGGAAGGAAGAGAACAGAAGTCAAAAGTCAGGATAGTGAGTAAAAAATTTTCTTCTTTAAAATTTTCCAAAAAGGGAGTAATAGAGGCAAAAAAAGAAAGAAAGGAAGACCAAGAAAGAGAATGAAAAAGGCTCAGGACAGATGAGAATCCATACAGACTCAGAAGGATCAGATATTCAAAGAAAGATGGGTAGAAATCCAACAAAAGAGGGGTGAGATTGAAATCCATATAGTAATTAAATGAGAAAGAGACAGACAGACAGACAGGTATCAGAGTTGAAGAGAGGAAAAAAATCTGAGCAGGTGAAACAAACCAAGAGAGGGACAGAACCCCAGAGATGGAAAGACAGAGACCCAGAGCCCAGAGTGAAGGAAGCAGAAACCCAGAAGTAGACAGAGACAAAAGGAACAGAAGAGACTAAGAAAACGGTAGAGAGGGAGAGATGAGGACAACAATAAGAGAGTTAGGAAATGCTTACATATACATCAACCAAGTCTTTCACCCTTATAATCCTGAAACACTGAATTCTTCTCTTTTTCACCCTCACAATTTCTAAAACCGTCTCCCTAATTGCCTGCTCATATCTCCTTTAGGCTTATGTTCTGACCACTGATGTCTTGTCCAGATGTTCCCCTGAGCTCTTTAGCACCCTGAAGAAAAACTCTTCATGGAATACTGAATCCCAGTCTCTTCACAGAGGTTTTTTTTTTTTTTTTTTTTTATTGTTGTTTTTACTGCTTTGTCCTAGACAAAGGACCTACCCAAAGGCACTGGCTTCCTTGCAGTTTTCCCAAATGAAGATTATTCTCACATTCTATGACCAGAAGGCAGTACTTGGCAAACTGTTGGCCCGTTACTGTCCTGGTCTCAAATATCCCCTCTCCCTTGTCCCAGAACTCCGAAGAGTTCTACCATATGGCTACACAACTCTATAGGCCCAACCTTGTCAATACCCTTTCTCTACTTAGCACCCACCCTCCACTGTCAGCTACCACAACCACCTATGAAATCATACATGTATCTGTCTCATGGGGATTTCTATTTGCATGTCCCAGAGACATCTTGAACTATTATTATTTCTTCCTCCAAACTCTTCTTATTTATACACATAGATAGTACATAATGCTTCTGTTAGAAAAAATGCCTACCCAATATAAGACTGTCATATTCAGAGAGAAATCACTTTAAAAATCTGTAAGAATTCCCCAAGATATTTAGATCCTTTTCTAAAAGGCAGTTGTAAGTTCACTCTCAGGACTCTTAAGAGTTAGAACTGATAACTACAAACCTGAGTTCTCAACCTGAGAGCAGAACCTCTCTTCTCATTTGGGGCATATTAATTTACTATCTGGTCTCATGAATGATGTTAGCCCTGCCAGAACAATTCAGAAGAATGGGAGTGGAGATCATGAGTAGGGCAAGAAGAAATCCTCTTTTTGGTGGCTAAAAGATCATGGGAGGTCCTGAACCGGTGTATTTCTGCTTATCTTCAGAAAACCTTCCTTTTTTGTTAAGGAAGAAGGATCATTATCTTCACCACTATATCACAAATTTTCTTTTTTTTTTTTTAATTTTTATTTTTAATGAAGCTATCCAAAACTGAGAAGAACATTTTTTTTCACTTTGGAAAATTTACAAAGCTCAAGAGAAAGTTTCTGAGATAAATAAAACATTAGAAAGTACATTTCTTTTTTATAACAGAGGTTCAGCGTCCTCCTGGTTAATCTCCCTTAATGACTTCTCAATTGCTCTTTATCTGTAAGACCATTTATGATAATAAGCAGCTCTGAGCAGCAGCAGGGAGGGAAATCCATCCTCTGCGGTATACAGATAACAGTCCACTGTCATTCCGGAGGCAGGATTAAGTGAGGGTGAACAAGGCTTTCACCAGACCAAAACCAGATAGGTCAAGTTTGTGATGCTGCCACAAATAGAGCCTTATATTTACAAGTTTGACATTCTTCCTTTTTCTGCTCTTTATTTTCATAAGCATTAAATGACTTAATATTTGTAAAATAACTAAACACAGTGTCTGCTGTATAGGGAAAGCTATATAAATGAAGTAATCATGATAAAATGTTTAAAGGCTTTGTAAGGAGTCCTCTGCAAACCAATCTCCATGTAATCTAGTGGTTCATGGAACAAATAATTCTGACCTTTACTTTCCTCCCTGGGGTATTATAATGTCTAGCATCTAATAACAAAAGTCATGAGGATGCAAAATTCCATTAAAAGAGTGCTGTGAACATAACAGATGGTTCATAATGTTATTTGGAAAGGGACAGGAAAAAATAAAGATGTCAGAATAGATAAGATTAAAGACATAACAGGCAGTTTGCTAGGTTTAAAAAAAAAAAAAAAAAGGTAGCATGAACCTTGTAACTGGCTTTAGAAACAAAAGGGCTCAAATACTTACAAGGGCTTACCCTCCCTAATATAAGCACCTGAGAAACAACAGTCGCTAAGGAGACAATTTGCTAATTATGGTTGCTAAAACATTAGCTATGACTGACACAAACACATTCAAATATTTAACATTTATGTATCCACAGGAGGTATATCACAATTAAGCTTAACACAAAGGAACATTCCCATATTACAGGCTTTGACATGAAAAAAATAACTTCTATTAGGAAATAATCTAAATAAAACTTAATGGAAAATGGTTAAACACTGGTACACTGGGAAATAGTTATATAAAGTAAAAAAAAAAAAAAATACTGTGCTTAGAAATCAAGAGGAATTACAGTATATACCAGAAATCTGAGGTCCAAAATATCAATTTGTCTTCTCCAAAGTCATATTTGTTTAGCCAAAAAGATTAAGTAGTTTATTATTTGCCCTGCCCTCACACCCCAAACCAGTGAAGTAGAAAGTAAGGAAAATATTGAACCTGGGAAGAAAAGAGAGTGAACAGGCAGAATTAAGCAAGTAAAACAGAAGAAACTGATTTTCTGTGCTTCCAAACTCTAGTAAGCACAATGATGTTAGTTATAGTTAATGTCATCATATGAACAGAAAGACCAAAAGGGCCAGGGATGCACAGCACAAAGTCTCCTTTAATTATCCTTCGCTTTCACAAAATTAAATGTGATCATAAATAGTGGCCACTTACAACAAGCTTTGTAATATTACACCTTCCTAACTTTTTCCCTCAGCAAAGATAGGTTAAACTTGCCTCCCAGTGTTTAAGTCTCATTCTAGTCCTACTAAAGTCTTCCTGTTTTCCCTTTTCCTCCAATACTTCCACTTAAAATGACAAAATTTTCCCTCTCTAATAAACAGGTGGAACTATCATGGGGCTCCAGAAGCACCTAAGGAACACAGAAAGTTTAAGATATTATACATATATATAAAGAACTAAAGACAAATATTCAAAAAAGAAAATTCTTAAAAATTCATTCCCTTTTCAATTTCATAACTAATTTCTGATATGACTAATGATATTCAGTGATTATATCTTAAGTTCAGAATCACTAGGGCCTGTGTTTTAGAATTCTTCCATTCAATTAGCAAAACTGTTCTGCTAGTTGGGCTAGGGTGGGAGATGTAGTAGAGAACGATGACTAATTTTAGAAAAATAACAAGTCTATCATAATATTCAGTACACACTTTCTGCAAGACCTACCTTCTCACCACTTGAGTAGAAGAAATAACGCAATCGGACTATGTTACAGTGATCTAGCTTTCTCATGATTTGGAGCTCTCGGTTCTGAAAAGGAAACACATGAAAATATTTTTTAAAGGATAAATAATATTAACCATATTGACTAAGATTCGAAGAACTCATAACATTAAATACTACAAAGAGAAGGCTATGGATATGTTACTAAAAAGTATGGTCTAGGGGGTGGGGGCCTGGACAAAGTAGGTGAAGGGGAATGAGAGGTACAAACTGCCCACTGTAAAATAAATTAAGTCATGGGGATGAAAAGTAGGGCATAAGGAATATAGTCTATAATACAGTAATACACTTATCATGGTGAGAATTTCATAACCACTGAAGCACTACATTGCACACCTAAACTTAATATTATATGCCAGCTATACTTCAGTTAAAATTTTTTAAAAGTAAAAAGATAACAAATTTTAAACAAAATAAAAATTATGGTCTATAGACCAATGCTGACCTGCAACCTGTTTTTCACTAGTCTGTATTATTAGTCTACTACTTTCTACTACTTTGAAATAAGACAAACACAGAAATGAGAATAAGTGCTTAGAATGTTTTACAGAAATTTGATATAGTAATTTCATATCTGTAAATCTTATAATAAAGATTGGGGCCTATACTCGGTATTTTTTTTTAATTCCACTTTTCTAGTAACTGTTTGTACTGTATTTTACAAAAACATCAGTCTTTGATGAACTGGAAATTTTTAAAATTAGTATTTCACCACTAATAACTTGAGAAGCAGTGTGTACAGGATGTTAAGAGATAGATGGAATAAGCTACCACACTGTACTCTTCTGCAACTATAATAAAAATCAAACTTCTCACTAAACAAGTGAATTTGGGTGCAAAGAGCTCTTACAAGCCCTACTATCTTCCAAGATACAGTTAAAAAAAATAAATAAATAAAATCCGAGAGCCAAAAGAAGGGCTAGTTGCAAAGTTAAAATATGCATGCTAGAAATTGTACAGTCCTGATAAATTTATAGACCACACAAATAATTTTTTCCTTTGGGGAATTTCAAAGTTATGTTCATTCTTCATGAAAAGAAAGCATTAAATATGATGCCTTTCTTTGCAGTAATAAATGTGAAGAGTATATATTAACAAAGAAGATAAATTCCAAAAATATATTTGGCTATCAGAAGTCTAATAAATAAAGGCCAAATTATATAACACAGAGAAAATATTACGAAGTACTGGCTATATGCACAGGAAATATAAAATTAAAATTTTGGGAGAGCTAAAAAACATAGAGTTATATACCTGGGAATCTGGAAGGAAAAATGCTTTATGGTTAGAAAAAGAAGCCCCCCTCCCAAAAAAAGAGGGGATGGGGATTGCACAGCAGATGAGGGGCTTAATAAGCAGAACTGTCCTACAGCACAGTGGTTTCCAGTTCTTAGAAGATGATACCAGAAATATTCAAATGTTTATCCTCTTCTAGAAACTTCCAACTGGCTCTACAGTTGTGCTAGCATGTCATCTCGGGAAAATTGGAAACTATCCCTTTAAATTGGCTGTGAGAGCTGGGTTCATGTACAGTGATACTTGAAATTCTTTTATAGGTGAACCTGTGTGGCTCAGTTGGTTAAGCAGTTGATTCTTGATATCAGCTCAGGTCACAATCTCAGAGTCCTGGGATAGAGCCCCATGTCAGGGTCCACACTCAGTGGGGAAGCTACCTAAGGATTCTCTCTTTCCCTCACCCCTTCCCTCCACTTGTGCTCTCTTTCAAATAAACAAATAGATCTTTTTTAAAAAATAAGAAAAAATATATTTTATAGAACATCAATCTATCATCCCATTACTTGTTATAAAATGTCTATAGCTGAAGCAATAAACAAAACAACTCAGTATAGTATAATTGCTTTAATAAAGATAACGGAAGTCACATTCTAAGTTTTAACTGTGACAGAGAACACAAACTTCACCAATTTAAAATCGGGTCTGTTTGCATTTTAAACTGATGCTCAGTTGGAAAGTAGATCTATACTTTGCCAGTTCACATCTATATAGCTAGTTTTGTGGAATAACTGCTAGTCAGCTAAGACTATCAAGATATTAAGATTAAGATGGCTTTTAAGATTGTTTTTCAACATAGCCAACTATGTTAAAATAAGCCATTTTCCAGACTCACTAACCAAGTTATAAAAGAGAACTATTAAATTCTCAGATAACAGAAACTGTGTAAGTTTATGCATACCATCTTTACCAGAAAGAATGCATAAGTGAAGCAAATACATGGACCTAAATAATCATCCACCCTTACTCTTTTGATATATTCTATTTCTTCTTAAAGTCTTAAGTTTTCTCATCTTCAAATTCCCTAAAAGGTCTAAAATATAAATTTCATAGAGCAACATTTATAAGTATTAATCATATCAACACTGGGCAAACAAAGTTAATGCCTGAATGCATTTAAATATACAACTATCACAAGCCTAGCCATTACTACTTAGTCATTCTTTATTAATTCACTAATGACATACTAATTCTACACAAATCACTTTTATACTACAAATACTGGGCACCTATACTATGCCAGGCATTTTTCGTAATGTTAAAGATATTGGCTGTGAACAAGACCAAGCTCCTACCTTCATGAAACTTACAGTCTATGGAGGAGAGTGAGGAAAAAGGGATATATTTTCATATAGCTTAAGGAGACAGAGCATGATATAGACAAGGAGCTGTACTTTGGATAGGGAAGTCAGAACACACCTCATAAAGCGGTAAGATCTGAACACAAACCTGAATGATATATTAACCATGTGAAGATATGTGAGAGGAGCACTGTAGTTTATAGGAACCTCCAAATGTAAACAGAGGTGGATAGGTAATATCAAGAAATAGCTAGAAGAATAATGTGATTGAGTAAAGGAAGAGAAGTTCAGAGACGGTAGGCAGGGGGTTTGTTTATAAACTCTTTTAATCACAGTAAGAAACTGAGTTTCATATTAAATGTAAAGGAAAGCCAAAGTCATTTTGAACAGGAAAATGACATAATCTGTTTACCCTTTTTTAAAAAAGATTTTTATTTATTTATTTGACAGACAAATCACAAGTAGGCAGAGAGGCAGGCAGAGAGAGAGAGAGGAGGAAGCAGGCTCCCCACTGAGCAGAGAGCCCGATGCGAAACTCGATCCCAGGACCCTGGGATCACGACCTGAGCCGAAGGCAGAGGCTTTAACCCACTGAGACACCCAGGTGCCCCTGATTTACCCTTTTTAAAGGATCATTCTAAAAACTGAAGAGAATAAATTTGATGGAGAAAGTGGTTCAAGAGTTCTGTTTTCCATCTATTAAGTTTGAAACGTTTACTGGCCATCCAAGTGAAAATACTGTGAGGCTCAAGGAAGGAGAAGTTGAAGCCAGAAATATGCATCTAGGAGTCATCTTCAAAAAGGGAACTTAAGGTTAACATGGGTGGCTCAGTCATTAAGCGTCTGCCTTCAGCTTGGGTCATGATCCCAGGGTCCTGGGATTGAGCCCTGCATCAGGTTCCCTACTCAGTGGAAAGCCTGCTTCTCCAGCTTCCACTCCCTCTGCTAGTGCTCCCTCTCTCGCTGTCTCTCTGTCAAATAAATAAATAAAATCTTTTTTAAAAAGGGGGGGCTTAAAGCAAGGGAACCCAACGGTATCACCTAGGGAAGATATTTAGAGCAGAATACATAAATAAATATTCAGAGAAGGAGCAGATCACATGGAGAAGTAATGAAGTAGGATGAAAAAAAGGAGAGAATGTTATCTTTCAAGCAAAGTAAAAAACGTTTTCAGAAACCCACTGAGAATATCATTCTTAATGGAGAAAAACTGAGAGCTTTTCTGCTAAGGTCAGGAACACAGCAGGGATGTCCATTATCACCACTGCTATTCAACATAGTACTAGAAGTCCTATAGCAATCAGACAATAAAAAGTAATTAAAGGCATCCAAATCAGCAAAGAAGTCAAACTATCGCTCTTTGCAGATGATATGATACTATATGAGGAAAACCCAAAGACTCCACACCAAATCTACTAGAATTTATACAGGAATTCAGTAAAGTGTCAGGATATAAAATCAATGCACAGAAATCAGTTGCATTTCTGTACACCAATAACAAGACAAAAGAAAGAAAAATTAAGGAGTCAATCCCATTTACAATTGCACCCAAAATCATAAGATATCTAGGAATAAACCTAACCAAAGAGGCAAAGAATTTATACTCAGAAAACTATAAAGTACTCATGAAAGAAATTGAGGAAGACACAAAGAAATGGAAATCATGTTCCATGCTCATGGATTGGAAGAACAAATATTATGAAAATGTTTATGCTACCTAAAGCAATTTACACATTTAATGTAATCCCTATTAAAATCCCATCCATTTTTTTCAAAGAAATAGAACAAATAACCTAAAATTTATATGGAACCAGAAAAGACCTCGAATAGCCAGAGGAATACTGAAAAAGAAAGTCAAACTTGGTGGCATCGCAATTCTAGACTTCAATCTCTATTACAAAGCTGTCATCATCAAGACAGGATGGTACTGGCACAAAAACAGACACACAGATCAGTGGAACAAAATAGAGAGCCCAGAAATAGACCCTGAACTCTACGGTCAACTAATCTTTGACAAAGCAGGAAACAATGTCCAATGGAAAAAAGCCTCTTCAACAAATGGTGTTGGGAAAATTGGACAGCCACATGCAGAAAAATGAAACTGGACCATTTCCTTACACCACACACGAAAACAGACTCAAAATGGATGAAGGACCTCAATGTGAGAAAGGAATCCATCAAAATCCTTGAGGAGAACACAGGCAGCAACCTCTTCGACCTCGGCTGCAGCAACTTCTTCCTAGGAACACCACCAAAGGCAAGGGAAACAAGGGCAAAAATGATCTATTGGGACTTTATCCAGATCAAAAGCTTTTGCACAGAAAAGAAAACAGTTAACAAAACTAAAAGACAACAGACAGAATGGGAGAAGATATTTGCAAATGACATATCAGATAAAGGACTAGTATCCAAAATCTATAAAGAACTTACCAAATTCAACACCCAAAGAACAAATAATCCAATCAAGAAATGGGCAGAGGACATGAACAGACATTTCTGCAAAGAAGACATCCAGATGGCCAACAGACACATGAAAAAGTGCTCCATATCACTCGGCATCAGGGAAATACAAATCAAAACCACAATGACATACTACCTCACAGCAGTCAGAATGGCTAAAATTAACAAGTCAGGAAATGACAGATGCTGGCAGGGATGCAGAGAAAGGGGAACCCTCCTACACTGTCGGTGGGAATGCAAGCTGGTGCAACCACTCTGGAAAACAGCATGGAGGTTCCTCAAAATGTTGAAAATAGAGATACCCTATGACCTAGCAATCGCACTACTGGGTATTTACCCTAAAGATACAAATGTAATGATCCGAAGGGGCACATGCACCTGAATGTTTATAGCAGCAATGTCCACAATAGCCAAACTATGGAAAGAACCTAGATGTCCATCAACAGATGAATGGATAAAGAAGAGGTGAGATACACACACACACACACACACACACACAATGGAATACTATGCAGCCATCAAAAGAAATGAAATCTTGCCATTTGCAACGACGTGGATAGAACTAGAGGGTATTATGCTCAGCAAAATAAGTCAGAGAAAGACATTTATCATATGATCTCCCTGATATGAGGAAGTTGAGATGCAATGTGGAAGGTTTGGGGGGGCGGGAAAAGCATAAATGAAACAAGATGGGATCAGGAGGGAGACAAACCGTAAGAGATTCTTAATGTCACGAAACAAACTGAGGGTTGCCGGGGGTAGGGGGTTGGGAGAGGGTGGTGGGGTTATGGACATTGGGGAGGGTATGTGCTATGGTGAGTGCTGTGAAGTGTGTAAACCTGGTGATTCACAGACCTATAGCCCTGGGGCTAATAATATATTATAGGTTAATTAAAAAATTAAAAAATATAAAAACAAAACAAAACAAAAATGTTTTCAGAAAAAGGCAGTGACCATTTATGTTGAAAGCTGCTGAAAGGTTGACTGAGATGAAAACAGAAAACTGGTAATTGGAAAGGGTAAACGCAGGATGCCAGTGACTCTCATAAAAGTGCGTTCAGCAGAAAAGCGCTAACAAAAGTCTGACTAGAGTGAATTAAAGTGGCCTGGAAGACATGAGGGAAAGGAGTAAGAAGTCAGAAAGTTTCAAAAGGGCAAAATTTCCAGCTATAGTGGAATAAAGTGATTGGCAAATCCGTTCCCCCTTAAAACACCTATAAAAAGGACAACACTGTAGGGGTATCTGGGTGGCTTAGTCAGTTAAATTATCTGACTCTTAGTTCAGATCCTGAGGTCCTGAGATCCAGCTCTGGGTAGGGTTCCTCACTCAGCAAGGAGTCTGCTTGAGATTCTCTCTCTCCCTTTGCCCCTCACCCGCTCCCCCTCGCACAAGGAGACACAAGCTCTCTCTCTCTCCCTCTCTCAAAATAAATAAATCCTTTTTTTTAAAGATTATTTATTTATTTATTTGTCAGGGACAGAGGGAGAGAGAGTGAGCAAGCACAGACAGAGAGGCAGGCAGAGGCAGAGGGAGAAGCAGGTTCCCTGCCGAGCAAGGAGCCCGATGTAGGACTCGATCCCAGGATGCTGGGAAAGCTCACAGCTCTATTACCGTGAGGATCACGTCCCAGCTGGGAAAAATGACAAGACTTGGCAGAACACTAAAAAACTTAATAGAGGAGATCCTGGACATGAGAGACACAAAGGGGATAAATAAGCTCTCCACATATTCCTGGTTGACTGAAAAGTTGTGCATATATGCAGGGGAAACCCAACAGGGCCTCAGACAAAGTAAAAGCTGAGGCCAACTTAAAAACTGGCCAAATTTTGGGGCACTTGGATGACTCAGTCATTTAAGTGTCTGCCTTTGCCTTGGGTCCTGATCCCAGGATCCTGGGATAGAACCCCATATCAGGCTTCCTGTTCAGCAGGGAGTCTGCTTCTCCCTCCTTCCCCTGCTTGTTGTGTGTGTGTGTGTCTCTTCCTTTCTAGTAAGTAAATAAAACCTTTAAAAAAAAAAAACTGGCCAAATTTTAAATGGACACCCCCACCCATGTAACAGAATCATCAAAAAATGAGGGAAGCCTTATAAACTTAAGATGTTTGAGCACAATCTCTAACCAATAACTGAATGCCCACTAAAATATACAGACATTGTCAGCCTGTGAAAAATATCAGGCTAAAAAATTGAAATTAGAATTAAAAAGTTAACACAGAATATAGGCATTTCAAACTGTAAAGATAAAAAGATTCTATAGATTCAATACAGGAAAATTACCAAAAAAAGAAAAAAAGGAACATCCCAAAATAACCACCTTCATTAAGATTTAAAAAAAAAAATCAGACTCCAGAGTTGCTACAATATATTATCTGAAACGGCCAACTGTAAAAATATTTAATTTTTTTTAAAAGGAAGAAAAGATAAAAGAAAATGTGAGACATACAGACAACAGATAGAGCTGACCCTACTCTAAGATTTAAAAAAAAAAATGCAGCGAATAGAAAGTGACTCTGGGCAGACACAACTGTTAGATTTAGCAGACAAGAATAAAAAGTAGCTATTCTATTGAAAAACATAAGGACCTGAAACCATAAAACTCCTAAAAGAAAACAGAGTCGGTAAGCTTCCTGGCACTGGTCTTGACAATGATTATTTTAAATTTGACAGCAAAAGCAAAGGCAACAACAGCAAAAATAAACAAGTGGAACTACATCAAATTAAAAAGCTTTTGCATAGCAAATAAAATGAGCAACAAAATGAAAGGCAGTAATGGGGGTATGTAATAGGAGAAAATATTTTCAAATCATATATGAGATGAGGTTAATATCTAAAATATATAAAGAATTCACACAACTCAACAGCAAACAAACAAACAAACAAAAAAAACAAGCCAATTAAAACCTGGGCAAAGACCCAAATAGACATTTTTCCTAAGAACACATACAAATAGCCAACAGGTAATGAAAAAGTGTCCAACATCACTAATCATCAGGGAAATGCAAATCAAAATCAAAATGAGATATCATTTCACACCTGTTAGAATGGCTATCATCAAAAAGATAAGAGATAAAGTGGTGATGAGGATGTAGAGAAAAGGGAAACTTTGTGTACTGGTGGTAGGAAATTAAACTGATGCAGCTACTAAACAGTACGGAGGTTCTTCAAAATATTAAAGATAGAACTACCGTGATCCAGCAATTACACTTAAATCATTATTTTGAGGAGTTACCTGTTCTCCCATATTCAATGCAGTATCATTCACAATAGCCAAGACAGGGAAACAACCTAAGTGTCTATTAACAGAGGAATGGATAAAGAAAATTTGATATAGATAGACATAAATGTCATTCAGCCAGAAGAAGGACATTCGGACATTTGCAACATGGATGGACCTTGAGGTCATTATGCTAAGTGAAATAAATCAGAAAAGAAAGACAAATGCTATATATCATTTGTATGTGGAATCTAAAAACCCAAACTCATACAAAGATACCAGAAGGGTTGTCACGAGGGGCTGGAGATAGGGGAAAAGAGATGTTGGTCAGAGTACAAACTTCTAGTTATAACATGGATAAGTCCTGAGAATCTCACCTATACACCATGGTGAATACAGTTAGTAACATCATACCTTACATTTCAAAGTTGCAAAGTTGCTTACATGTTCTCATCACAAAAAGAAATGGTAATTATAAGGTGTCACGTTAATGGTATGGTGGTAATCAGTTTGCAATATATAAATACATCAAATGAACATACTGTACACCTTAAACAAACACAATATTATATATCAATTATATCAATATAAAGCCAGGAAACTTTTAAAATATGTTCAAAGAGTTAAGGGAAATCATATATTAAAAATTAAAGAAAAATACAACAATTACACAAGTAGAACATTTCAAATAAAGAAATGTTTTAAAACTTGGAAACACTAGAGTTGAAAAGTGTAACAAAGTGAAAGATTCAAGATATGAGATGATATTTCTAAAAAAATCTGTGAACAAGGGGCACCTGGGTAGCTCAGTGGGTTAAATAAAGCCTCTGCCTTCAGCTCAGGTCCTGATCCCAGGGTCTTGGGATCAAGCCCCAGCATTGGGCTCTCTGCTCAGCAGGGAGCCTGCTTCCCTCTCTTTCTCTGCCTGCCTCTCTGCCTACTTGTGATCTCTGTCAAATAAATAAATAAATAATCTTAAAAAAAAAATCTGTGAACTTAAAAACAAAGAAAATAAACTATCCAATTCAAACAGCAAAGGGGAAAAAAAGACTGCGGAAAAATGAACAGGGCTTCAGAGGCCTCATATGGGATAATGGCACACCTACCGACATATGTATAAAGGCAACATCAAAATAAATAAATAAATAAAGAGGAAAAAGAAAAAGGAGGAGAAAAAATTCGAAGAAAGAACTGCTGAAAATTCCCAAAATTTGATGAAAAACACTAATCTCCTGACCACAAAACTTAATGAACCCTAAGCTAAATGAACCCCAAAAAGATAAATACAAAGCGCTTCACATCCAGGCATATCACTTTTGAACTGAAGCCACAAAGAAAAAAAAAATCATGAAAACGGTAACAAAAAAATGGTTTCTAACATACATGGGGAAAATAATGCAATAAACAGCTGATTAATCATCAGACTGATGAATGCCAGAAGGCAAAAAAATAAGATAAAATAAAACTTAAAAATCCTGACACACCTGGGTGGCTCAAATGGTTAAAGCATCTGCCCTAGGCTCTGGTCATGATCTCCAGGTCCTGGGATCCAGCCCCATGTCAGACTCCCAGCTCAGCAGGGACTCTGCTTCTCCCTCTCCCCCTGCTTGTGCTCTCTCTCTCTCTCTCAAATGAGTAAAAATCTTAAAAAAACAAACAAACAAACAAAAAAACTAAAAATCCTGTCAACCAAGAATGCTACATACAGAAAAATTATTCTTCAAACATGACAGGAAAAATACATTCCCAGATTTTTTTTTTTTTAAGATTTTATGTATTCATTTGAGAGAGAAAGAGAGCACACGCACAAGCAGGGGAGAGGCAGAGGGAAATGGAGAAGTAGGCTCCCCGTAAGCAAGGAATACAACAACGTAGGGCTCAAACCCAGGACCCCAGGATTGTGACATGGGCTGAAAGCAGATGTTTAACCAAGCAAGCCATCCAGGCAACCCACCCCCCACCCCAATTTATTTTTAAGTGGAGAATATTCTACAGTAGAAGACCTGACTTTAAGAAATACTGATGCATGGGCACCTGGGTGGCTCAGTGGGTTAAAGCCTCTGCCACTGCTCAGGTCATGATCCCAGGGTCCTGGGATAGAGATCCGCATCAGGCTCTCTGCTCTGCAGGGGGCCTGCTTTCTCCTCTCTCTCTCTCTGTCTGCCTCTCTGCCTACTTGTGATCTCTGTTTGTCAAATTAAAAAAAAAAAAAAAAAAAAAACTTAAAAAAAAAAGAAATACTGATGCAAGTTTCTCAAACTGAAAAGAAATGACATCAGGAGATAATTTGATCCACAAGGAAAAATGAGAGCACCAGAAATGGTAATATAATTAAGAAAATATAAAGACTATAAATATATTTTTTCTTTTCTTCCCTTTATTTCACTAAATACATATATTAAATAAAGCAATTTCAGTAATAGTGTATGATTAGGCTTATAACATAAATAGATGTAACACACGTGACAATAATGACAGGAAAAGAGGGATGGGAAAATGAAGTTGTACTGGTGAAGGGGTGCTATGTTTTACTGGAATTAAGCTAGTGTAACCTGAAGCAGACATATAAACTGAAATGTACACTATAATTCCTAAAGTGGCCACTAAGAAAATAATTTCTGTAATGCTTAAAAAAAATAAAAATAAAATCAACCCTGGACCCACAATGGTACCTTAAAAAATGAAGGCAATACATGCAAACAGAGGAACAAAAACACGAGAGAGAAACAGAACAAAGAGGACCATGGCTCAGGTAATTCCAATTCTAACAAAAACTACATAGTATGTAATTAACTAAGCACACAATCAAAAGCAGAGATGGTCAGACTGGATAAGAAAGAAAACTCCAGCTACATTCCTTCTACAGTAAATATACTTTAGATTCAAAGACCCAAACAGGTTGGAAGTAAAAGGATGGAAAACGATACACCATGCGAACAGCAACCAAAAGATACCTGGAGTGGTAATGTTATTAGCAAAGTAAATTCTGAGAGCTAGAGATTCTCCCATGTCCTACCAGATAAAGTCTAAATCACTTCATGTTTTAGTTCCTTCTTACTAGCTTCACCCTATCTTCTACTCATAACCAATGTGATCACAGCTAGATTCCACTTCTCACTCTTTCTGACCATATTATTTCATCCCCAATTCTAAGCCACTGATTACACCATCACTGGAATGTTTACACCCTCCCTCCCACTTAACAGACATTCTACCCATCTTTAAAGTTCCTATTTAACTCCCACCTCTTTCACAAGGCCATCCCCAGCTGCTCCAACTCACTAATCTCTGATCTCTAAATTCCTGCTGCACCTTGAAATATTTTGGAATTTATTATATACTCTCTTGGGTCTTTTTATTTTTACAAACTATTAGTGCTGTTATGTAAAAGAACACTTTTCAAAAAGTACCTTATAGAAAGCAGGTATTACATTGCAGTGACTATAGAGAAACACACACACATACACACACCCACATGTCCAACTAACTTACTATATAAGTGCCTTAACAGGAGAGGCTGAATTTTGTATCTTCCCATATCAGCCACAGAGCTCTCAATACTCTGGTTACTGTCTTTCATAGAATAAATTCTGTTTCTGTAACTGCTTCTATCTTGTAAATTGCTACAGACCAGTATTTTCCAAATTGTAGGTTCAGCCAATCAGGCTTGAGAAGGGGATGGTAAGGAGAAGAGAATGGAATAAGAACCTTAATACAAACTTATTTCCATTATTTTTCTGTGCACTGGTTTGCAATATAAAATGTATTTCTTACTATAGGATCATAGTTAGTAACTTAAAATCCATTGTAGAAAAATAACCTGTCTATATAAAGGCATTTTTTCCCAATATAGAAAAGATAAGGGGCACCTAGGTGGCTCAGTGGGTTAAAGCCTCTGCCTTTGGCTCAGGTCACGATCCCAGGGTCCTGAGATCGAGCCCCACATCAGGATCTCTGCTCAATGGGGAGCCTGCTTCCTCCTCTCCCTTTCTGCCTGCCTCTCTGCCTACCTGTGATCTCTGTTTGTCAAATAAATTTTAAAAATCTTTAAAAAAAAAAAAAGATAAAAAGTTATTGGTATCACAAAACAAACTGAGGGTTGCTGGGGGGAGGGGGGTTGGGAGAAGGGGGGTGGGGTTATGGACAATGGGGAAGGTATGTGCTTTGGTTGAGTGCTGTGAAGTGTGTAAACCTGGCGATTCACAGACCTGTACCCCTGGGGATAAAAATATATGTTTATAAAAAATTAAAAATTAAAAAAAAAGTTATTGGTAAACTAAATTCTTATTTACCATTCCCATCTAAAAAAATAAAGTAACTGCTCAAGACGGAATAAATACCACACCCGTGTAAGAAAACCTGAAAGCCACATTTAAAGGAAAAATTATACTTTTAGTTTAAGCAATAGTCATTAACATATATCATCTTTTTAAAAAGATTTATTTATTTGACAGAGAGATTTTATTTATTTATTTGATAAGTAGGCAGAGAGGCAGGTAGAAGAGAGAGAGGGAAGCAGACTCCCTGCTGAGCAGAGACCCCCCCCCCCCCAATGCGGTGCTCAATCCCAGGACCCTGAAACCATGACCTGAGCTGAAGGCAGAGGCTTAACCCAATGAGCCACCCAGGTGCCCCTATCATCTTCTAAATAGACAGAGGTTATGTTCATTTTTACATTATTTGACACATCACACTTCAAAAGAAGAGGAAAACAAAAACAAAAACTTCCAGAAGCTAAAAAGCATGGAGTCAAGGGATTCCCAAAAGGGTACTTAACGCACCTTTATATAAAGTTCATTAAGGTGAGTTAACAACCAGCAAGTAATAATACTGTGGACATATGGTAGGCAGCCTATGGCTATCATCATCTTTTCTTCTTCACTGAATTTCATTCTGTTGGATCTCTCCTACCATAGAAAGCTCCACTTTCATAAAATCTAGTAAAATACCATTTACTTCAAACGTTTTGGCTCAAAGAACAACTCTTGGTTTTGGCTTGGGTCATTATCTCAGGGTCATAAGATCAAGCCTCAGTAAGGGCTCACACTCAGCAGAGTCTGCTTAAGGTTCTCTCCCTCCCCGACACTCTCTATTCGTGTGCACGTGCTTGCTCTCTAAAAAAAAAATAAAATCTTTAAAAAAAAAAAAAAAAAGGATCATCCAGAGTTCCATCACCCAACATTTGTAATCACATTAGGACTGAAAAATTGTTTAATCCCTCTCTAAATCTTTGATTACATAGTAAATTTGGACCCTGCAATTGGCTAAAATATCTCAAAATAACTCCACGTATACAATAATTATTTTGAAGGCAACTATGTGTCAGACCCAGGACTCTGAGTGTATACAAATTCATAGTCTTTAAATATTTCATATTCTAATGGGTAAGCCAATCCAACAATTACAACACAAGTGAGAACTCTAGCTCACTTGGAAAGGGCTACAGGTAAATGGGGATTGGACCTAAGAAAAATTTGCTTATTAGTACCTTGAAAAATCCTGGAAAGGGGCAGTGGAAAGTCTAAGAAGTCTGAATACTACAAGTCATAAAAAGCCACTGATCTGCTCTAAGCAAGAGATTTGTTTTGGGAAGATCACTGGTTCTGAAAAAAAAAAATATTTTTAAGGAAGAGAAGATAAACAAGGAGCTGCACTGGAGGTAGAAAAAGTAAGGACAGATGCAAGAGAATGAGAGATGAACTGAGAGGCAGATCAACAGTTATTTCATCACCTGCTGCTATAGGTTTGGTAACTGAAAGGAGGGGGAGGGATAACCATCAAGCTTCTGACTCATGTGACTATTAACATGACAGTAGAGTTCACTGGCCTAGGAAGCTGTTTTGGAAGAAGAAAGGAATGAGTTCAGTTTGGGACCTGTTTACTGAAATGGCTGAAGGACACAGTAGGAAAAGTCCAGAAAGCAATATGATACGATCATCTTATCCTCTAGCAAGAGGTCTAGATGATTCTTGAAACCATGGGAATAGATAAAATTGCCTGTAAATTACGAAAAAGAAGTAGCCAGAGTCTCCAGCAGCAGAGAAGTCTATAAAGGACACTAATAAACTGGTCAGGCAGTATAATCTGGACCATGCTGTCACAAAAGACCCAAGACAGGTAGGACATTCTCAAGACAATCCTGAAGAATATCAATATATAGGCAGACAGATGAAAAAGAATCATACAAGAGAAACTGAGAATGAGCCAGTATGAAAAAGATGAGTCACTAAAATAATAATCTAGCATAAGGATCAACAAACATTTTCTATAAAGGGCCAGATTATAACTACTTTGGCTTGCAGGCCATAGTCTCTGTGCAATTACTTAACTCTACAGTTATTTTGGAAAAGCTGTCAACAAAATATGTAAAGGAATGAGCATGCCTATGTTCCAGTAAAACTTTATTTACAAAAACAGGCAACAGGTGCACAGTGTGCAATCTCCTGCTCTAGAAGCCAAGGACAGAAAGTTCCTTATATATTCAATCTCTTTCGCACTTACTATACATACACTGATATATTAAAATATATATTTCTTACATATATCATATAGAGTGGACTTTCTAATATCAACTATGTTCTGGAAATACACAATATCATTTTTCTTTTACATTACTGTAATTAGATAGTATATAAATAAAAACTTAAATTGTGAATTATAGATATAAAATACATACTGCTCAGGCAAGCTTAAAATTTTCTACAAAGAAATCCCAAATTTATAGAAATAATAAACAGGATTCATGCATGCAAATTTTCCCCATCAGTCCCATAAACAACTTGCTCAGCACAGAAAGGGAAAAGGAATGGGAAAAAACAGAAATGATGCCTGAGAGCTTAAAGGACTTCTATTCGCAGCCAGCTAATATGGAGTGATGTAAATATAAAAATGAGGGTTCTTAAAGGCTCAGTTTTCAAAGGCCTGAGCATGTAAGTCAAATCTAACCTAAATGCAACACTGCTTCAACCCTGTATCATTGAAATATTATTATTAGCATAACAGAGATGGTGCCAACAACTACAGGATTAATAAAAATCAAGAGCCAGGTACCCTGCTAAGAGCTTTATCTTCCTAACTTCATTTAATCCTCTCCATAAACCATTTAAGTAGGCAACAGTATCAATCCCCACCTAGAAAGGGGGTGAAGGCATAGTGAGGTTAAGAAATTTGAGGTCAAAGAGCAGGGACAAGATTTAAACCAGATGTGTCAGATTCCTAAGCCCATACTCTTAACTATCACAACAAGATGTAACTCAATTACATCAATTTCATTCATTACTACATCTTGAGGAATACAGTGACAATAAAGCAGGACTTCTGTACTGAAACCAATTACAATTCAAAATAAGACAAGTACACAAGTATCAAATAATGATACCACATAACAGAAAATGTTACGTGCTTTTAGAGGTAATCCAAAAAAAAAAAAAAAAAGAAAGAAAGAAAGAAAAGAAAAGAATGTGGGGGACACCTGGGTGGCTCAGTCGGTTAAGCGGCTGCCTTCAGCTCAGGTCATGATCCCAGGGTCCTGAGATCAAGCCCTGCATCTAGCTCCCTGCTCACTGGGGAACCTGCTTCTCCCCGTCTCTCTGCTGCTACCCTTCTTGTACTCTCTCTCTCTGTCAAATAATTAAAAAAAAAAAACCAAACTTTAAAAAAATGATGTGAGAGTTTTGAAAAGATAAAGAACACTTCTTCATTACATTTAAAAAGGTTTTTCATGAAAGTGTACACAGTAAGTTGCATAGTTGCATATTAACTAGCAACTCCTCCCTGGGACCATTAGCTTTTCTGAATACATGAACAAAAACTCAAAACAAAAAACAAAAAACAAAACAAAACAAACAAACAAAAAAACAAACAAAAAAACAAAAACCCTCTTCCTCGCTAAGAAGAAACTAGAAAGGAGACGTATCATCCTATTTACCACCAGAATACAACCCAACTAAAAACTCAGGCTACTATAGGGATTGTGCCTATATGCTATAAATTATGATTTCCACATAAAGAGATCATCAGTTGGTCACTCTTTTGAAATGCTTTCTCAAAAAAAAAAAAGAAAGAAAGAAAGAAGAGAAAAGAAAGGAAAAGAAAAAGAAATGAAATGAAATGAAATGATTTCTCCACAATTTTTCCTTCCTCCCTGGCTAAATTCACTGTTTCTTTTACTAATTCTTTCTAATCTCTCTATTTTCTAAATAACGGAATAAACAGAACCTGGGGTCTTACCTCTTTTCAACTAGCTCTATGATCTCTTCCAGTCTCAGGACTTTAAAGGCTGATGACTCCCAGTTTTATATCCCCAGACTAGACCTCTCCTGTGTACTCCAGAATCTTTCAGTCAACTAACTACATGTCAGTTCTTCTTCTTTTTTTTTTTTTAATTTTATTTATTAATTTGACAGACAGAGATCACGAGGAGGCAAAGAGGCAGGCAGAGAGAGAGGGGAGGGGTAAGCAGGCTCCCTGCTGAGCAGAGAACCCGATGCGGAACTCGATCCCAGGACCCTGGGATCACGACCTGAGCTGAAGGTAGAGGCTTTAACCCACTGAGCCACCCAGGCACCCCATGTCAGTTCTTCTAACATACATCTCAATTTGACATGTCATGAGCTAAACTCCTGATCTTCCTTAAACCTGCTCCACTCATATCCTATATCTCGATTATTGATCATTCAACTCTTCCAACTGTACAGGTCAAAAATTTTGAAATCTTGAATCTTCTTTCTCCAACCTCACATTCAATCTGTCAAAAAATACCATTGGTTCCACCTTCAAAATATATCCAAAGGTCACATGGCTGGCTCTGCCAGCAGAGCATGCAACTCCTGTGAGTTTGAGCCCCACTCTGGATTACTTAAAAATAAAATCTTAAAAGAGAAAAAGAGAGAGAGAGAGAGAGTGTGTGTGTGTGTGTGTGTGTTTCTCCAAGATTCCAGCAATTGAAATCTTAGGTGTTTACCCCACTGAAATGGAAATTTATGTTCACACAAAAACCTATAAATAAATGTTCATAGCTGTATTATTCAGAATAGCTACCAGATGTCTTTCAACAGGTAAATGGATAAACAAGCCATAGTATACCACACTATGAAATCCTACTCAAAAAAAGAAAAAAACTATTTATTGATATATGCAACAATTTTAATCAATCTCCAGCGACCTGTGCTGAGCAAATAAAGCTAATCCCCAAAGGTTACATGCTGTATTTGATTCCATTGATATAACATTCTTGAAATAACAAAATTACAGATAAGGGGAACAGGTTACTGGTTATTGCAAGGGTTTAAACTAGGGGTTAAGAGTGGAGGAATGGCAGGAAGATAAATGGTTACGGTTATAAGAGGGCAACATGAGGATCCTTGTGATGAAGGAACTGTTCTAGTGAATACACAAAACTACATATGTAATAAAACTGCATAAAAGTGCACACAGGCACATATACACATGCACAAATGAGTACAAGTGTAAGTGGGGAAATCTCAACCAGACTGATGGATTATATTAATGTCAGTATGCTGGTTGTGACACTGCACTATAATTTTGCAAGATGTTACCACTGAGGGAAACTGGGCAAAGGATACATGGGATCACTGTATTATTTCTTACAACTGCAGGTGTATTTACAATTATCTCAATATAAAAATAAGTGTGTGGGGTGTGTATGTGTATCCACTACCTCGCTAGTGTAAGTCTTTCAGAATACCTCTGCTCAGCTATATGGTCTTTCGGCTTTCCTCTGTTGACCTCACATCTATATTTAACAAAGCAGGCAGAGTGATCTTATGTAGTCAGAGTGACCTTGCATTTTAAAATATGAGATAGATAATGGGATTTCTCTGCTTACAAACTCCAGTGGCTCCCCACTTTGAAGAAATTTAAAGCCAAAATCTTTGCTGTGGCTAACAAGGCTTCTACCAACTACCCTACCCACGGAAGAAAACATTTGTTAGTCATTTATTTGAAAAAGGGATCTGTATCCAGAATAAAGAACTCTACTCAACAATAAAAAGACAAATAAAATGAGGAAAGGAAGGTCTTCTGGTTTCTAGTCTAGTATGTAAGGAGCTTGTGAGTCATCCCTCTCATCTTCACAACAAGAAAAGAGCTGAACAAACTGAAAAATCAACAACTCTCCTTAAATCCACCAAAATACTGAGGTCACATGGCAAACTGCTGCTCTAAACACTAGAAACAGACAGGTAGATACACAGAACCACAGCTTATTGGAACAGAAGCAGCCCAGGAGCAGAAATTGCCTAAAGAGCCAGTACCAGTAGAGAAAAACTTAAAACTGTAATTGAGATAGAAAAGTCTCAGAGTTAAAAGCTCCAGAGAGGGACACCCCTGTTTTTCTCAGCTTTATCTCTAGGATCTCTACCAGATCTTCACTGGACATGGCCAAGGAGAGAATCAGTAAGCCTAAACAAATGTCAATAGAAATTTCTAACACTGAAAAGCAAAAAGCAAAAAGCAAAAAAACAAAACCATAACAAACAAACAAAAAACGAAAAAGAAGAGAATATCCAAGAACTATTGAGGCAATTATAAAAGTTGTAACATATGCATAATGGGAATGCCACAAGGAGAAGAGAGAAGGGAACAGAAAAAGCACTGGAAGCAGCAACTGAGAATTTCCCCCAAATTAAGGTCAGACACCAAACCACACATGCAGGAAGCTCAAAAGACATAAAAGAGGATTAATACCAAAAAAAAAACTATATCGAGGCATATCATATTCAAAATGCAAAAGATCAAAGACAAAGAAGAAATCTTGAATGAAGCCAGAAGAGGGAAAAAAAAAAAAACCTTTCTCATAGAGAGGTAAAGGTAAAAATTACATTGAACGTCTCTTCATAGGTCATGTAAACAAGAAAAGAGTGAAGTAAAGTATTTAAAATGTTGAAAGAAAAGGGGTGCCTGGGTGGCTCAGTCATGATGTCTGCCTTCAGCTCAGGTCATGATCCCAGGTCCTGGGTCTGAGTCCTGCATCAGGCTCCCTGCTCAGCCGGAAGCCTGCTTCTCCTTCTCCCACTCCTCCTGCTTGTGTTCCCCCTCTCACTGTGTCTGTCTCTGTCAAATAAATAAATAAAGTCTTTTAAAAATAATAATAATAAAAATAAATAAATAAAACGTTGAAAGAAAAAAAAAATCTAGAATTCTGCATCCAGTAAAGTTATTCTTCAAATGTGAAGGAGAATTTGAGACTTTCTCAGAAAACAAAAATTGACAGACTTTATCAACAGCAGACCTGCCATCCAAGAAATGTTAAAAATAAAAAATTCATCAGAAAGATGGAAAATGACATAGGCAAGAAATCTGTTATTTATTGTAAAGAAAGAAAAAGCACTAGAGAATTAATTGATCTAGCAGCAACTGTTCAAAATAGTAACAGTGATATTGTATTCAGTGATTATAGGTTATGGATTAGTGAAAATAATGACAGCAGTGTTATATGGAATGAAAAGCAGAAATTGGAAATATTCTGTCATAAGGTAAGTGCACTATCCATGAAAGAGTATAGTTACTTGAAAGCACACTTCAAAAAATTATAAATGTACACTGTAGACTCAACTACAACCACTGAAAATGGTTTTAAAAAGTGTAATAGATACTGTGAAGGAAGAGAAAAACAGAATCATATAAAATGCTCAACTAAAAATAGATAAAGCAGAAAAAGAGAGGAAGAAAAAAGAAGAAACAAGGACAACAAATAGAAACAGTAACAAATATGGCAAAAATATGATCCAACTATATCAATAATCTCTTTAAACATCAATGGCTTAAATATAGCAACAGAAGAGAACTTACATAATGTTGTATGTCAATATCTCAATTTTTAAAAATAAATACTAATTTAAAAATGAATTTAAAAAAGAGTCAACTATATATAATCTACAAGAAACGCATTTAAATAAAAGACATACACACCTTAAAAATAAAAGGATGGACACAATTTTAAAACTACAGGCCAATACTCCAGATGAATACTGATATAAAAATCACCAACAAAATATCAGCAAACCAAACAACAGCATGCTGAAAGGATTATATACCACAACCAAGTTTTATACCTGCAATCGGAAGATTTACCTGAAATGCAAGGGTGGTTCTACATACATGTATCAATAACTGTGAACACACCACATTACCAACAACATGAAGGACAAAAACCAAATGGGCATCTCAACTGATACAGAAAAAGCATTTAACAAAACTCAACACTCTTTCATGATATACTCAACAAAATGGTAATAGAAGGAAACTGCCTCAATATAATAAGCTGTATACAATGAAAAGCCTTTCTTAACCTCCTATTCATTGGTGAAAAACTGAAATTGAAAGCTTTCCTTTAAAAGGAAGAACAAGGCTAGGATGCTCATTTTTGCCACTACTATTCAACATAGTACTTGAAATAACAGCCAGAGCAATTAGACGAGAAAAATAAATAACAAAAGGCATCCAAATTAGAAAAGATACAAAATTATCTCTGTTCACAGAGATGATCTTATATGTAGAAAGCCCTAAAGAATTTAAAAAAAAAAAAAGTCTGTTACAACAAAAAAACAATTTCAGCAAAGTTTCAGTTATAAAATGAAGACTTGCTTGATTTTCCCAGCCATTCTCTTGGCAGCAGTCACCACTGGGATGTAAATATCCGTAAATATCCTTCCTCCCAGGGTCACTGAAAATATATTTACTGAGCACCTATTATGTTCGAGAGTTTGTTCTAAATGCTGAAGACAGTGGTAAGCATGACAGACGAAGTCCCTGTGCTCACAGACTGTCTATTTTGATGGGGGATACAGACAATAAACAGGCAAATAAATAAATATGGTGATTTTAAGAAATGAACACTTAAAAATTGGCTGTATTTCTATACAATAACAATGACCAATCAAAAAGGAAAGCAATCCCATTTACTATAGCACCAAAAAGGATACAGTGTTTAAGAAAAACCTAACCAAGGAGGTAGAAGACTTGTACACTGAAAACTGTAAAACACTGCCAAAAGAAATCAAAGAACATAGAAATAAATGGAAAGGCATCCCATGCTTTTAGCTTAGAAACTTAAACATTAAAATGTCTATAGTACCCAAAGCCATACAGAGACTCCATGTAATCCCTATCAAAATTCCAATGGCATTTTTTTTTCAGTAATAGAAAACCAAAATCCTAAAATTTTATATAGAATCTCAAGGGACCCCAAACAGCCAAAACAAACTGGAAAAAGAACAAAGCTGGAAATCTAATAATTCTTTATTTGAAAACAAACTACAAGCCAATAGTAATCAAGACAGTATGGAAATTGCATAAAGATAAATATATAGACCACTGGAACAGAAGAAACCAGAAATAAACCCTTATGTATGGCCAAATAATTTTTTTTTTTAAGATTTTATTTATTTATTTGACAGAGAGAGAAATCACAAGTAGGCGGAGAGTCAGGCAGAGAGAGAGAGAAGCAGGCTCCCGCTGAGCAAAGAGCCCAATGCGGGGCTCGATTCCAGGACACTGAGATCATGACCTGAGCCGAAGGCAGCGGCTTAATCCACTGAGCCACCCAGGCGCCCCAGGCCAAATAATTTTTTAAAATGGTGCCAAGACTCCAAAATGGGGGAAAGACAGTCTCTTAAGCATATGGGTGTTGGAAAAACTCAACTAAGAAGCAAAAGGATGAAGATGAACCTTTACCTCCACCACACACAAAAACTGACTCAAAATGAATTAAAGACCTATGAAACTATAAAAATCCTATAAGCAAAAACAGGGGAAGAGATTCAGCACACTGGAGTTGGCAATGTACTTAACCTTTGGTGACTTAAAGCTCATCCTTTCTGTGGCAAGTGAAAGGATTTCCTTCTTTTGGGGACACCAAAAAGCACAAGTAACTAAAGCAAAAATTGACAATGCGACTACATCAAACTTAAAAACTTCAGACTGTCAATCATGACAATAAAAGCACAAACTCACATGTGGAACCCTTTAAAAAAAAGACAGAAAGAAAAAGCCAAACTCTTAGAAACAGAGGGTAGAATGGTGACTGTAAGGGGTTGAGGAAATGGGGAAAATAGAAAGCCATCAGTAAAAAAAAGATGATGAAATTCTGGGCATCTCATGTACAACATGGTAACTGTAATTAATAATACTGTATTATATTGGGGCGCCTGGGTGGCTCAGTGGGTTAGGCCGCTGCCTTCGGCTCAGGTAATGATCTTGGGGTCCTGGGATCGAGCCCCGCATAGGGCTCTCTGCTCAGTGGGGAGCCTGCTTCCCTCTCTCTCTCTCTCTCTCTCTGCCTGCCCCTCTGCCTACTTGTGATCTCTACCTGTCAAATAAATAAATAAATAAAATCTTTAAAAAAATAATAATAATACTGTATTATATACTTGATACATGCTTAGAGAGTAGATCTTAGGTGTTCTCACCACACATGCATGTGCAAAAAAAGCTAACTGGGGTGCCTGGGGTGCCTGGGTGGCTCAGTGGGTTAAAGCCTGTGCCTTCGGCTCAGATCATGATCCCAGGGTCCTGGGATTGAGTCCCACATCCGGCTCTCTGCTCAGCAGGGAGCCTGCTTCCTCCTCTATCTCTCTGCCTGCTTCTCTGCCTACTTGTGATCTCTGTCAAATAAATAAATAAAATCTTAAAAAAAAAAAAGCTAACTATGTGAGGCGATGAAGATGTTAATTAAACTGACTGGGGCAATCACTTCACAATGTATACATAGATCATCACACTGTATGTACCCTTTAAATATATGCAATTTATTTGTCTACTAGACCTCAATGAAGCTGGGGGAGGAAGAGTTCAGCAACAAATAAACAAACCTAGAAAAAATGTTAAGATGGTAAGTTTAATGTTATATATTCTTTATAATTTTTTTTTAAGTAAAGGGATGAAGAATGATACACCAGAGTAAGACTAATCAAAAGAAAGCTGGAGTAGATATATTAATTTCAGGCAAAGCTGACTTCAGAGCAAGAATAATTATCAGGGTTAAAGAGGGCCATCACATAATGAAGAGGAGATCAACTCTCAAAGACAATTCTTAATGTGTATGCACCTAGCAAAAGAGTATCAAGTATTTGAGGCAAAAAAAAAAATAGAATCATAAGGAGAAATAGACAAATCCATTATTATACTTAGAGATTTAAACACCCCATTACCAGCTGTTGACAGATCCAGCAAGCAGAGAATCAATAAGGATACAGCTGAACTGAATGACACTCTTGATCAATTGGATCTAATAAATATTTATAGGAAAATTTATCCAACAACAGCAGAATACATCCTCAACTTGATAAAGAACATCTATAAAAATCAACAGCTAACATATTTAATGGGAAGAAACTAGGTGTTTCCCTACTAAGAACAGGAACAAGACAAAAAAGACTTCTCATCACTCCATTCAACATTGTACAGAATACAATTAAGACAGAAAGAGGAAATAAAAGGTATATAAATAGGAAAAGAAGAAATAAAACTATCTTTGTTTACAAAAGACCTGGCTGTCCATGTAAAAAACATCTCAAGGAATCAACAACAAAACCTCCTGGAACTAGTAAGTGACTGTAACAAGACTACAGGTACAAGTTTAAGATATGAAAGTCAAATGCTTTCTTATATACCAGCAACGAACTACTGGATTTTAGAATTAAAAATACAATACAATCGGGGCGCCTGGTGGCTCAGTTGTTAAGCATATCTGTCCTCGGCTCAGGTCATGATCCCAGGGTTCTAGGATCGAGGCCGGCCTAGGGACCCCTGGTCCATGGGAAGCCTGCTTCTCCCTCTCCCACTCCCCCTGCTTGTATTCCCTCTCTTGCTGTCTCTCTCTCTCTCTGCCAAATAAATAAATAAAAATCTTTTAAAAAGAAAACCACACACAATACAACTTACTTTAGACCCCTCTAAAAAGAAACACTTGGGTATAAATCTAACAAAATACATTATGAGATCTACATGAGAAAACCCATAAAACTCTGAGAAAAGAAACCAAAGATCTACATAAACAAACATATTTCATGTATAAGAATAGGAGGACTTAATAGTGTCAAGATTCCAGTTCTTCCTAACATGATCTGTAGATACAATGTAATCCCAATCAAGATCCCAGCAAGTTATTTTGTGGACATCCAATAATGAACCCAATATTGAAAAACAATCAAAAAGCTGTTACTAACACCTTCAAGACTTACCATAAAGCTACAGCTAAAAAAAAAGGGGGGGGGGACAGTGTGATTTATAAACAAATACATCACTAGAATAAAACACAGAGCCCAGAAACAGCCACCAAATACAGTCAACTGAACTTTGACAAAGGATCAAAGGCATTTCAATGAAGAAAAGATGGTCTTTTCAACAAACTGCTGGAATAACTGGATAGTTGCATGTAAAGAAATGAATGTAATCACAGATTTTACATGTTTCACAAAAATTAACTTAAAAAATAGATCATAGAAAAGGCAAAACTACAAAACACAAAGAAGACAACATAGGAGACAATTTAGGTCTCCTTAGGTTTGGCAATGGCTTTTTAGATACAACACCAAAGGCATAATCCATGAAAGAAAAAATTGACAATCAGACTTCTGATTAAAATTTAAAACTTTGCTAATGAAAAGATAAGTCACAGACTGGGAGGAATCTCTACAAAACACATAGGTGAGAAAGCACTGTTATCCAAAATATACAAAGAACTTTTAAAACTCAACAGTAAGAAAATACGCAACCATTAAAAATGAGCACTTACTTGAATAGACACTTCACAAAGAAGATACACAGATATCTTCAAATAAGCATATGAAAAGATGTTCAACATCATATATCACCAGAGAACTGCAAATTAAAAGGAGATACTACTAGTAGCTCTCCTATTAGGATGGCTACAATTCAAAACACTGACTACACCAAAGGCTGATGAGGATGTGCAATAGAAAAATCTATTACTGCTGGTAGAAATATGAAATCTTTCTGTACAGTCACTTTGGAGGATAGTTTGGCAATTTATTGCAAAACTAAACAAACTCTTATCATACAATCTAGCAACCGCACCTTGGTATTTATCCAAATGAACTGAAAACTTGTATCCACACAAAAACCTATAAGTGAATGTTTATAGCAGCTTTATTCATAACTGCCAAAACTTGGAAGCAACCAAGATGTCTTTCAATAGGTAAATGAACAAACTGCAGTACAAGGATAAAATGGAATATTATTCAGTGTATTTCTCCCATTCAGTAGGTTGCCTTTTTATTTTGTTGATCATTTCCTTTGCTCTGCAGAACTTTTTAGTATGATGTGGTCCTACTTATTTATTTTTGCTTTAGTTTGCTTTTACTTTTGGTGTCAGACTGAAAAACCTACTGCCAAGACCTATGGCAAGGAGTTTACTATGTTTTCTTCTAGAAGTTTTATGGTTTCAGGCCTTATGTTGAGGTCTTTAATTTATTTTGAGTTAATTTTTGTGTTTGGTGTAAGACAGTGGTCCCGTTTCATTCTTTTGCATGTGGATGTCTAGTTCCAACACCATTTATCAAAGAGACTATTCTTTTTTTCTCCCATTGTGTATTCTCAGCTCCTTTGTCAGACTTAACCATATACGCATAGGTTTATTTCTGTGCTTTCTCTATTCTGTTCCATTGATTTATGTATCTTTTCTTTTATGCCAGTATCATATTGTTTTGATTATTACAGCTCTGTATCGGAATTTGGAACCAGGGAGTATGATGTCTTCAGCTTTGTTCTTCTTTCTAAAGACTGCTTTGGCTCTTGAGGGTTTTTGATGGTTCCATACAAATTTTAGGATCATTTGTTCTATTTCTTTGAAAAATAGCAGGGGCACCTGGATGGGTAAGCCTCTGACTCTTGGTTTTGGCTCAGGTTATGATCCTGGGGTCATGAGATTGAGCCCTGCATCAGGCTTTGTGCTCAGCACAGTCTGGTTGGGATTCTCTCCATTCCTCTCTGTCTGCCCCTCTCCCAGCTCGTGCTCAAATAAATAAATAAATATGCTTTTTAAAAAATACAACTGAAATTTTAATATTGATTGCACTAAAATTTGTAGATTTTTTTGGGTGATATGGACATTTTACAAAACTGATTTCTTCCAATTGATGAGCACAGAATATCATTCCACTTATTTGTGTCTTCTTCAACTTCTTTCATTATTGTCTTATAATTTTCAATATTGAGTCTTTCACCTTGCAGTTAAATTTATTCCTAGGATTTTATCCTTTTTAATGCAATTATAATGAGACTGCTTTATTTCTCTTTCTGAGCTCATTATTAGTGTATAGACATGCAAGAGATTTTTGTGTCTCCTGTTCTCAGTTGTTCTAAAGGTTTTTTTTTATGGAGTCTTTAGGTTTTTCTATATATAATATCAAGTCATCTGCAAATAGTGACAGTTTTACTTCTTCCTCTCCAATTTGAATGTCTTTTTTTTTCTTTTCTGCCTAATTACTCTGGCTGCCTTATATTAAGTTTTATTCCTCATTCATTCAAGCCATTCAAGCCATTAAAAACCAGAAAAAGGACATTCAAGACCATTTTTTGTGTCTCTGGAATAAAAGACACAATAAAGCTATATATAGTTTTAAAAGCAAAATCAACAGAACTCTTTGACAGCAACCTTTGTACAGTCTCTAAAAATTCAATTCATTAAAAAAAAATTTTTTTTTTACTAGTCACTACCTATACACTTGCAAAGTAGCAGAAAAGGGTCTCTAACCCTACAAGGCTTGGTTTGGTAATAATGTGCCTCTCAAATCTCACACTGCAAGGAGCATCACTGACCCATGGCTCCAGCTGCTGAGCTCTCAAAGCCATTCTCCTGTTCAAGCCATGCCATGCCAAGCTTCCCATGAACTGACTTCCAGAAAATGACTGCATATGACAGATATATTTAAGGGAGACCTTTTCCCAGGAGACATTGTACTCTTCTGATGGTTCAATCTCAGGGTGAGATTCTCCACTGGTTTTGCTTTAACTTTCTTAGAGCTGCATTGCAGTGTAAGACCTTTCCTACTTACTGTCCTTTCCTCTCTTCTCCACAGAAGTTAAGATGTTTCTGTGACCCAAAGAACATAACTCCATATGACATAAGTAAGGATTACTATTTCTTTTAAAGTTGTTTGTCAGTTTTATCGGGAATAGATTTTCCACAAATGACTTAAAATAGTTATACAAATACAAACAATTAGGTGTCTCAAAATAAGATTATCAAATTTAGGGGCACCTGGGGGGCCAGTTAACTGTCTGACTCTCGATTTCAGCTCAGGTCATGATCTCAGGATTGTGAGATCGAGACCCATGTCAGACTCTCTGCTGAGCACAGAGGCTGCTTAAGATCTTCCTCCTCTCTCTGCTGCTTCCCCATCCCTCTCTAAAAAAGAAAAAAATGTTTATTTTTAAAAAAGATTATAAAATTTAAAAGCAAGTAAAATGAATGTAAAAATCCAAGTAAACAGCCATTTGTAGTAATTTAGATGCCTAAAAATAAAAGCAAAATATAGTTACTAGGAGTTTTAAAATTCAGAACATGTTCTCATAATACATTGTTTCATTTGATTCATACAACATGAGAAAAAAAGGAAACACAATATTTATTGAGTTCTCTTCTGTGCCAAACAGTAGGCTGGGGCATTGCAGTAGTATAAAACTGAAGCTCATAAAATTAATGAATATGCTCTAGCTTACAAAACTACTAATAATGAATACCCAAGGTCTTCCTTCCTCTATGCTGTCTCCACAATATCCAGGCAGAGGATAATAATAATCCCATGGATTAAATCTCTCCTCATTCTCAAAAATGGTAAATACTAAAAGTAGAACCCTATTCACTCTCTATTCACAATAGGACGATAGTTATACTTCACATCTCCACCCCCATATCCTAACCACAGAACAACTGAAACCAAACAGGAGACCTGAAACCTATGACTTAGTTCAAAGGAGAACTGAAATTAATAGTTAATGAGGCAAAGATCACTAATTAATTAAAAATGCAACTTACCGATTTTCAAATTAGAAAAGCCAGCCTTAACAACTGTCAGTAGCTTTTGGGACCAATTAATCTTCGCCTGGATCTAACATCAAAGGTCTCCCACATAAGGTACCTAGCTAGACTTTACCTCTACAAAACCACAAGAGCATTTTCTATCACAAGCACTTCCAAACCAATCAAGTGAAGTAATTTAATTTCTGTTTAAGTAATTTGCCACAGTATGGTGGGTCACAGAAGAAAAAGGCATTCAAATTATAGGTAAAACACTACTGAAATGAAGATTATACCTAAAATTACTAATAGAAAAGCTCAGTGTCTTATAGATGGTTTATGTGACTAGTGTGCAGGGATAATTACTCTTGGGTTTTGTTTTTTTGTTGTTTTGTTTTGTTTTGGGTCTCTATTTTCTCTCTCATTTTTTCACCAAAATAAACTGCCTCTCACCGATATTGGCAGGTTCTGCAGGATGATTTCTTTGACTGGCCAAGGAGAAGACCCTATTTCAACCTTTTCTGGAAATACTAATTATTTAGTGTAATCCCAGGCAGCAGCTATGTAAATCACAGAAGGGAAACTACAGAATCTTAAATTGTCATGAAAATTCCTACTATTTTATGGTAATCAAGAAAAATGAATTGGCCAATATATAAAATAAAAATTTTTTTTGGAAACAGTTTACATTTAGCAAGGAGAACAAAGAATACTTAAGTTTCATAAAGGAAAGGTGATACAATGGAAAGAACTGAACCTGCTACTTTTTAGCATGTAGAAGAAAAAAACCCAAAAGATACAACAGCAACAAAAGCAACAAACACTTAAGAATAAATTTAACTAGAAATGTCAAAAGCCTATACAATAAAACTCCTGAAACACACAAAAGTAAACTTGAACAAATAGAAAGATATCTCTTATTCGTAGATAATCCAACATCAGAAATAGATCAGTTCTCCCTAAGTTAATTTATAAGCTAATGAAATTTCAATTAAAAATATGAAACAGCTTTTTTATGGAATTAGTCAAATTGATGCCAAGTTCATATGGAAAACAAACACTCAAGAATAGCTAGAAACCAGGAGGGCACCTGAGTGGCTCAGAGGGTTAGCCTCTGCCTTCGGCTCAGGTCAGGATCTCAGGGACTTGGGATCAAGCCCACATCTGGCTCTCTGCTCAGCAGGGAGCCTGCTTCCCTTCTCTCTCTGCCTGTCTCTCTACCTACTTGTGATCTCTCTGTCAAATAAATAAATAAAATCTTAAAAAAAAAAAAAAAAGAATAGCTAGAAAACACAAAAAAGGAAAGCCACAAGAATAGATTAGCTCTAGGAGACATTAAAACATACTTTAAAGCTTTATAATTAAAACAGTGTGGTAATGACAGAGGGATATGCAAACGACCTAGTCTGGAACAGAATGGACTTAGTAGAATAGAATGGAAAGTCCAGAAATAGACCAAGTACATGTGGAAATTCAGCATATGATTGCAATACCATCGCAAGTCACTGGAGCAAGGATAAACCTTTAAAAAACTGTACTGAGCAACTAAATGGTTAATGAGTTAGAAAAGATAAAATTAGATCACTAACTCATACCATACATAAGAATAAACTCCATAAAAAAAGAATAAACTTCAAATGGATCAGAGAATTTAAATGTGAAAAGTGAAATCTTGTAACTACCAGAAAAAAAAATGTGAATTTCTCTTTAACCTGAGGAAAAGTTTTTTTCATTAGGAAAGTCTTTTTACTTACAACTTAAAACCCAGATATGATAAAAGAACAATAAATGTGACTCATGGGTAGTGGGAGACTTTCATATGGTAGGAAAAATAGAATATACAAAGTAAAAATACTACATATATTACAGATAAAGGTTAATCCATTATAAAAAATTGTTCAGAGTTAAGAGGAAACGGCCAAAAACCCCATTTTGAAAATGGGCAAAAGGAAAAAAAAAAAAAAAAGGAAGAAAAAAAAAGAAAATGGGCAAAAAGAGAAAAAAGAAAAAAAAGGACAATTCATATACACACACAAAAACAAAATGGACCTTGAACAGGTGAAAAGACGTTAAACTACATTCATAATAATAAGATTATAAAATAAAAACTACAATGAGCTACCATTTCTCAGCTATCAGATGAGCAAAAAGATGAAAAAGTTAAGCAATGCATTTTGTCCACACTGCAGGGCAACGGGCACTCATATTACTGAAGAGAACCCAGACTGGTTCAACCCTTATGGAGGAGAATTTTGCAATATCAAACAAAACTACATAAATGTTTACATTTTGACTCAGCAGTGTACTTCTCTTAATTTACCCTGAAGACACACATCTGATTAAAACAATGAATATGAAAAGGTTTTTCACAGCAGCACCCTAGAGATTATAAAATATTGAAAAGAAATTAAATTATCCATATATTGAAGAATGGTTGAATGAACTCTGGAATACTATGTAACTGGATGAGAAATATCTCTGAATTTATATGCAATGACGTCTAAAAAATATAGGTAAGAGAAAAGGCAAACTACAAAAGAGTATCCCTAATATATTATCTTTTATGTTAAAAAGAAGCCAAGAAAATTACATTTAATTGCTCATTTGTGTTAAAGAAACCAGAAAAAATGAACCAAAACACAATTAGACTGGCTATCTACAGTGAGTAAACAGAAACATGACAGAGGGAACAGAGAGTACATGACATTTGTATATTTCTGGTCTTTGCA